>NW_026267305.1:357969-361237 GCF_000697945.3 Frankliniella occidentalis | reverse complement strand
TCGAGTTATCGTGATGACAGACAGACACACAGACAGACAGACACACAGACAGACAGACACACAGACAGACGCGAAACTTTTTGATCATCACTGGAGTAGTAGGCTTCGCTAATCGCTCAGCCAATAATACTCCGTACACGGCTCAAGAGAGTAGGCGACCCCCCGTCCACTCTACGCACCCAGCTTATTGTTAGCGATTTAAAAGACAGAGGGCAGGTCTGTTCTTTTAGCAAAAAAAATTGAGGTACCCAAATTTTAGTTCTCCAATGAAACTACAGACAGTTGATCCGAATAAGGGGCTGATCCGAAACCGGTTCAGTCGCTCTCTTACAGTGAACAAGAAGAGTCGATTCTCACTTATTTTTTGGCGATGACTGAGACCCTAAGAGCGACAGCTGTGGTGCTATATGATGTATTCAAGGACTTCATGGCAAGGATTGGACTGTCCCTAAACTAGGTAGATGTACGCCAGACCACGTCTTGCGTAACAGGCTTCGCGATATCTCACGAAACACTGTTACGCTGCGACGCGCCTGGCATACATCTACCTCGGCCTGCGGCGCTCACACCCGAATCGGACAAAGAAAGAGTCGTAAATAGGCCTTCAGCCCCAAAAGTCACAATTATTGCTCCCCAGGGTTTTATTTTGACGAGATCCTTCAGAGACCATGTAATATTTGAGGAAAAACATTGAAATGGTTTGGGGTCATTTCCGTGTGAAAAACAGTGTCTGGTGCCTCAACGGTTAGAGATAGAGCCAAACGGACGAAATTTTCCCCCATAGGTCTCTACTTTGATGAGTTACCCCTTAGGAAAGTATAAAAAAAATTATTTGTAGGACCTTGGGTTTTTGATTTTTTTTAAATCCAATTTTTGAGCTAGAATGCTCCTCTTCGAACTTGATCTGTCTTTTTATGATACGAAACGACTCTGAAAATCCCAGGTCGCTAGTTCAATTCGTTTTTGAGTTATCGTGATGACAGACAGACACACAGACGCGAAACTTTTTGATCATCATTGGAGTAATAGGCTTCGCTAATCGCTCAGCCAACAAGCTGCTCGCCCTAGGCACGGATGGCGGCCTTACTTTGTGCGGCGCACACACTGTGAAAAATATCGTCGTAAATTTACACAAATATTGTAAACTCGAATTATAACTGAAGTTGTAAATTTACGACAGCACACTTTTTATTTGCCAAGGGATTTAAAGTCGATCCATATACTGCATGTATTTTTACGATGTAAAATTGTAATTTTACAACTTGTGTCAAGGAAAATTTTCCTGTAAACCTACCTACTTTTTTTCACAGTGCATGAATCTTTGTGTGCGTTTATAAAGTGCAATGACTGCCCCCATCTCATGCTTGTGAAGTATATTGGTCACTCTCTTGACAAGTGCGCGTCTTACGCGAGCAACGAGCTCCCCTCTTTGCTCGATTTCATGATTCATGAGGTAATTTCGTGGGCGTGGGCGCGGCGGGGGCGCGGGGCTTGGCGACCGGCGCGGTGCACTTGATGGTGGTCAACCCCCCACCCCCCTCTCTCTCCATCGTCAACCTCGCGCCCCGTCGCGTCGCACCTGTTCACACCTGGAACTATGAAATTAACAGCGTTGTGTATGTATACATTTTGTTTTACAACAAATACAGGAAATGTTTGGAGTTGAACCACCTCTTCTGATTTGTCTGGCGACCACACGTTGGCTCTCCTTCAATGGCGCTGATAGCTGAGCGTAGCAAAGCTCTACTCTAGGAAAATTTTGTCAAATTTTCCGGCCCCGCCCTGCAACATGTATAAGATAACCGCAACAAATTAGTGTTCGTAAAGATATAAACATGTATTACATGAAGAAAAGGAAGAGACTTCTTAGCTTTTTACTGAAGAACAAACATATTAGAACTATAATTGTATGAAAATGCTAAGGAATTAGACAATGTTTAGCAAATGCATTATATATATAAATATATATAGCTATATATAGATGTATGTATAGCTTCATGTGCGAGGCTTTGGGCCGCAGGCCCCTGGCTAGTAAGACTCATCTTGCTCAGCTCAGTGCCCTCAAGGCCCTTTTCGTGAAGGAGGCCGCGGCCAGGGACCCGTGTCCAACGGTTACTGCCTTGTGAACTTTACACCAGGATGGGGCTCACCTGCTAATGCTCACATTCATAAAGCCCGTTCTGCGCGAACTCACACAAATAAATGTGATCTTTCAAAATACCTATGCTGACATCACTAAGGTATACCGAGATATCCGCGTGTTCGTGTTTTCGGTAGCCTCAAGAATTGTGAAACCAGGAGACCACTGTAAAAAATTATAGTGATTTTACCGATAATTCGTGTAATCCATTACAAAACTGGTGGTGTGATTTTACAGAAGATGTTAGTTTTACCGAAATTCCATGGTAAAATTACAAGTACCTGTAAAATTACAGATTTTCGGTCGTTTTTGCGAAAACTACTGTAAATTTACAAGCGTCTGTAAAAATCCCAGCACACTCTCGTAATTTTACAGGTATTAGTAAAATTACAGATGCTCTTGTAATGTAGTTTTTCACTCGGAAACCCCACAGGCTGCGTTCAACGATTTTCCTGATCTTGTGGACCGTGTTTCTGCGTTTGTGTCTACAAGCACTTTAGCTCTTAAGACGTAAGTATTTTCTGATAAGCCTGACTTCAATAGATCTTTCAGGACACTAAAGAGTGGCAGTTCTACCGAATTGACGTATTCAGCGCAATGGGCAAGGCATCGGGCTCACGACCAGAAGGTCGGGGGTTCGATTCCACCAAGAGTTCGAGCGGTTCAAGCAGTTTCACCAAAGAAATCTGTTAGCGGTTGACTGTATGAAATAAATAGAACAAAATAAAACAGTCGCTGAAAATAATATTTTCTTGCACATTTTACCTCAGAAAAATGTGGGTACGAAATTACAGGAAACATCCGTAAACATTTTCACAGAAATATTTGGTATCCGTTTTACAGAAATTTTGTGGAGTTATTTTTACAAGTGTTCTGTAATTTTACAAGCAGTGGTAATTGGCTGAGCGATTAGCGAAGCCCATTACTCCAGTGACCGGAAAAGTTTCATTCTGTTTGTTTGTGTGTTTGTTTGTTTGTTTGTCCGTCTGTCCGCACGATAACTCGAGAAAGAATTGAGATAGCGTGCTGGGATTTTCAGGGTCGTTTTGTATCATAAAAAGACAGATCGAGTTCGAAGATGAGCATTCTAGCTCAAAATTTGGCATTTTAAAAAATCAAAAACCACAG
>NW_026267305.1:350762-357919 GCF_000697945.3 Frankliniella occidentalis | reverse complement strand
ACCCCCAACACCTTCCCAATATCTCGAGAACGGCTTCAGATATGACAATGAAAACACCACCATTGTGATCAGAGCAAAAAGTTGATGTAGACGAAGTGTTTTTCGAACGCTGCAGGCCTCAGGACGTAGAAGCCCGGAGGTTGCTGAAGAGTCACATGTTGTCATATATTTGTAAACATATAAGCATATATGGGCCCACATGTTTGAATATATTGTCCCACATGTGGTCATATATTATGCTATATATGGACCATATATGAGGTATCACATATGGCCCATATATGGTACCATATATGGGCCATATGTGCGGCACCAAATCACCTGGGACAAATCACTAAATTTGCAGTTGTGGGCAATATATCAACCCCTTTGGCTCCTAAAAGTCCAAACCAGCAGCACATCGATGCGAAATTTTCTCAGTATACCGAATATGCCCCCGTTTGTGCTGTAAGCTCAAAGCGTTCTATATGAAATCGACGATAAGAGTCGTGTGGGTGACGAAAACGGACTGGACCGGACATGGTCTTCATGCTGGCTTTAATATAGTCTTGTACTGTGGATTAGGCAAGTTTCATGCGACCCATTCTTTTGACCTCAGTTTAGTAACTTTCTGAACTGTACTGCTGATTTAGAATGTGTTCAGTCTTACCTTTGGCAGCTCATGATGTTTTGCATTCTGCTCTGACATTAACCATTTCAGTGGGTCCTAGTGTGTTTCGTTTTGGACACCATTTAAAATCAGGCGAATTAATTGCACTTCGTTCATCACAGGTTTAGAATAATCTTGATGTTTTGACCGGGCAATTCTGTCTTTAGAGATGGAAGCCTTATGTAATGCGTTCAAAGTGAAGGCCATACATTTATTGTACAACGAAATAAATGTTTGTTTTTCTTTCTTTTGCATGGGAGTGTACACATTTTTTTAATGATGTGCCACCATAAGATAAGCCCACTCTTCTGTTTAGAGGAAAATTTTGAACCGACGGCATACTTCTCAGACAGAAGTGTACTTATGAAAAAGTAAAAATTCTAACGCTAACGCGTTAACGGCCCCCTTAGATTTTGACGTGAACATTGGCATGTAATGATTCATTACATTGGTAGTTACTGATTTTGATGTACACTGCAGCCAAATATCTAGGAAACTTATGTTGATCAGATTAAATTAAATGATCTATTAAAAATATTTATACGTACGGTGGTAAATTTCCTGTACACTGAAAATTCTAAACAATTTATCTATTAGAAATATTTCAAAGTTTAGTATGCTGATCGTTCGCCAAGCTAGCTTGCTCAAATGAACACCGCCATGACATTCACGACAAGGAACGTGAACTTTTTTAAAATATTACTAACACAGCGTCAGATAAGAGATCACTGATAAGTGTTTAATATATTAAAAACACGTACACATTTAGACGTGTTTTATATTGTATGTTGACACTTATAATCTTAAATAAGGTAAAAGCATAATATATATTTTCCGTTATAGGTTGGCTGCATCAGTATACTTTCCGCCCCTTTTAAAACGAAATTATTACAAGGCGGAACTACACTCCCAGGCAACAATCAAAGCTGTGGCGGGCGCTCAGCGGCCGCGTTTAAAACGGCGTCTGTGTTGCATCTTTATACACGGCGGCACGATAGTATTATTTAAACGCGACCACTATATCGACGCCAGGGCCAAATAATTTTTTGGATAGGGTTGTACAAAGCAACAGGCGATCGATTCCATTGGTGGAACTTTCCCGGGCAAATTTGTGATTGGCCGAAATTTACCTGGCTCGACTCGGCCTGCTGCTCAGCTCGTCATTTCCATGGAAACGCGTGGATGCAAACTCAAATTTCTCAAATTTCATCAGACAAAAATGCATTAAACATATCTCAAAAAAATTACAATTTTTCGTAGTATTTTTTATTCAAATTTCATTAAATTCGCTTGGGCACGATTGGCTCTGCCATAAGGGGCCATCGTCAAGAATAAAAATAAACTTTCGGGCGAAAGCAATAGGCACCCCTAATCGGGGGCCTAAAAATATTTCTAAGAGACTCTCTCGCCTCGTGTGTCGTGTGTCCCACCGTCCACACCTACACCCCGACGTCACCACTAGTGAGATGGCTGCTGTGGATTCTGTCAAGCATGGTCGCCAACCATACTCTGATAAAGAGCTCAATGACATACTCGCTTATGTCTCTAACAATTACTGTAGCCAAGAACCGCAGTCATTTCTTCATGATATGTCAAAGGAATTCCCTGGAAGATCAGCAAGCGCACTAGGAAAAAAATTAAAATCAATGTTGGATAGTAATGATGACTTGTTGACCGTCAAATTAGACCAACAATTAAGCGTATTGCTAAAGAAAACTAAAGTGCCAAAACCTGAGGTTAGCTACGGCTCTGACGAGTCTTATTTAGGGGCTGTCCGGACCATCAATGAGGGGCTGGACTCAATGTTACTTTTTAAAATTGAAGCTAATAGAGAAAAGGAGCATTTGCAGAAGGAAATTGATAGGTTGAGTGAATTGTTGGAAAGAGTAGAAGGGGAGCATGAGAAGAAGAATGGGAGAGAGTCGGGAAAGGTGTGTGTCTCAGCAGCAAGGGAAGAGGTATTTTAATTAGTCAACAACCATGCTAACCTGTACATGTTTGTACTCAGGGCCGTCTGTGTTGGGCCTAGACCCATGATGGGCTAGTTCACCTGAACGCCCTGCCTCCGTGTCCCTGCTGCAACACCTCCAATTTCACCATGTGGGCCGTACGAAGATCTTGTTCTTCTCTCGTCCACGTCGGAAACTTCCGGCGCATGACGTGTCGCCGACGTGACGTCAGTTCCGTCTCACCGTCTGAACGGCCTTTCTTTGTGCTCAGTGCCCTAGTGCCTTTGGGGCTTGTGTTAGTGTTTTGTGCCCTAGTGCCTTTGGGCTAATTTTCTGTTATTTACGCTGAGTGAAGTTGTTTTGTGACGTAGTCAGAATGACGTCACTTCCTTGTTGTTCATCTCCCGGCTCTGGGGAGGCGCCCCCCTTTGCCGGTGATTTTTCTTCAAAGTTGCTTTTACGCTGCTAAGCGACTTTTTGGTGAGTGCACTCTTCTATTTATTTATTCCTTGGCCAAGAGTTTTGTACTTTGTACCGTTATTGTGTGTACTTTGTATTTTGTACACTGTTGTACTATAATGTACATTTGTAAATGTAGTGTTTTAATACACTGTTATGTGCTCTTGCACTCGTACGTTCATTTTTGAACGTTTGTAATACTAAAATAATGCAACTTCAGCAATCCCTTGTTTATGGGTTACCTTTTGCTTCTTGTTTGGCTGTTTAATGCCTGTATTCCCCCACTGTTTATAGTGGTCGGTTGTGATTTTTCCCCATTGTGGTTGGCGTTTATGCCGTAATCTAATTATATTAGTATGCTGTTTGCCTAATCATTGCATTATTTCTCTTAAGGGGGACGCCCCATATAACTTTGGGTTTGAAATTATTCATAGTGTTTGAAAATTTCTCCGTTATCAGGACAGTGTATGCTCTCTTGTCATTTTCTGTGTTTTTGATAACTTTGTGATATGAATCTGTTGTCATTGGTATATTGTTGTTGTTTACCGTGTGCTTTGTTTCAAATTTGCACATCGAAACTTGTATGTTTGATATTTAGACAATTTTCTTTGTTGTGCTGTGATATGTTGCTCAATGCTATGATCAATTCTATGAGGGTTTACAAAAATGTTCTCAATGTTCTCTAAACCTAATTTATTAAAATCAGTTGATTGTTTATAAAGCCTTCCAATTCATACGATATAAATATTTAAACAATTACAGTAACTTTCTCGTAAACAAGTACAAAATTATACTGCTTTAGTTTCAATGGTGAAGCGGTCGTTTCTCCGTGCTTTGGTCCTTCCTTGGTTGGCTGATTTTATTCGTCTTTATCTGACCTGAAATTTAATATGACCACTAATAGCTGCAATTGTTTATATAGACAATATTATTTACACTTCAACTTACCTGAAAGTGCTAGATGGTGTTACGATGCTCTGTGGACAGATTTGAGAAACTTATTATTGTACTGCAAATCTTACCTTGTTGTTTGCTACTTTGTTTACTCACCCAAATCTTATGCAGTTTTTTGGTACAGCCCGGTGTTGTTGGATAAACTTGTTGACTACTCATTAGTTGTTCTATTATTACAGTAACTTCCATTTAATTGTTGATTTGCTCTTGTTAAATACCTGCAATAGAAATAATTATTAATTCAAAATTTGTACATCACTATTTGTCACAATATAAATGTGTATCAACTTACCTTGTGATTGTATTGTATTTCTGATGATCTCCTGATATATATATTAAACCCTACTTATGCAACATGTTATATTTTGCTTATCATTTTTTTTATCATGGCCTATTCAAAAGCTATACATATAAAGCAACCCACACTCCACTCATCAAGTTTTGTCAAAATATAAGCTTTAACTCAATAGGACCGTGACAAAATGTAGCCTCAATATTTTAACTAACTAAATGTTTATACTGGTGGCACCGGCAAGCCAGAAGATGGAGAGTGGGTGAGGGTGAACTCTTTGACTTAAAGTCTCACAACTAAATTGGGCGCCAGGTACAAGAGTACCGCCAAAGGAAATAGGCTACTTGATAATAGACACCAGATAAAAACAGCTGTTTTGGCCAGTTTGGTAAGAAAAACTCCCTAAACAGGACAAAACTTAAGCCCGAGAGGCTCTACTTTTACAAGTTACCCCTTAGGAGACCATCAAATGTTTTCTAAAATTTATTTATTTATTTTGAAGCCACTTTTGTGGGTAAAACTCCCTCTAGCGCGTAAACGGTGAGAGATAGAGCTAAACGGACAAAATTTTCGTCCGAAGGGTTCTACTTTCTCAAGTGACCCCTTGAGAGACCATCAAATATTGTCTAAAATTTATGTATTTATTTTTGGGCCACTTTCGTGAGAGAAACTCGCTTTAGCGCCTAAACGGTAAGAGATAGAGCCAAACGGACGAAATTTTCGCCTGAACGGCTGAACTTTCACGAGTTACCCCTTAGGAGACCATAAGGAAATATTTTTTTTTTCCCGCTTCTTGCACCAACCCCATTTCTTTGTTAACCCGTCAGACCCACTCAGGGGTGGTTGCCAGGATTTTGCACCAACCGTTTCGTTGCCCAGAAGTGACAACAATAATACCCTGAAAATTTCAAACCTCTAGCTCACGTCCTTCTTGGGTAACGGACAGACAGACAGGCAGACGAACACAGAGGCGATGGCATAAGCCCGCATATATAGCTTTTGTGCAAAAGAGCGGGCTAAAAATTGAAGGAATGAAGGTTGTTTCTGCTATTTTATTTATTTATTTTTATCTTTTTGCCCTCGCTTTATACTCTTTGAAGTGTTGACTTATTGAGACGTTCTTTGGTTGTAATAACAATAAAAATGATCCCAAAGAAAGTAAGCAAATGAAGATTACAGGGGCGAGGTTGTTAGCTTTCGATGTGCTGAATAGCATTACTTGTTATCGTGTTTGCGACGTAAACTAGAAATATTGTGCTTTCCATGTGGTCAGCCAAGTATGCCAAAACAAGCACCGCTAGTACGAAGCTGCTGTGGTGAGCCATGCCCTCCTCTTGAAATGAAAGCTCTAGCATAGTAAAGACGATTGTCGACGCTTGTACAGTTGTGGACTTGTAGACCAGACCGCACTGGTCGCTCTAGGCTGAGGCTTGTTGGGAAACTCTCAACTACCTGAAACATATATGTGCCTTCGGTTACGACGAAAACTGTGCCACCCAAGCCACGGGGACAGAACACTCGCTTGACGGTCGGACGTGTTGTGTGCTCGAGAACTAATATGACCCTGAACGTGTACACTGCAACAGTAGACAGCGCAGTGCAGAGCGCGTGCCGCCGTGTGGGTAGGCTACCCTTCGCGAACGTCTCGACTATTCATCGGAACTTCCCCGTGGCGTCAGACACGAATCTTGTCGAACTCGTCGGACGTCGCACGGGGAGAGAGAAAGGTGATAGGGGATAGAAGGGACGGGGGAGGGGGCGTCTGGCTGTGCAACGGCGGTCGGGCGTGCGGGGCCACATCACGAGGAAGCTGTCAAAGTGTGGGAAATTTCAGCCACACACCCTTTCAAGTACTTAGACTGTAATGTTGTTTTTAACATGATTTACGATGCAGTAATTGTCTGCGAATCTGCCTTCTCTGACAAAGTGGCCATTGAGGCTATGCCCACCTTTTATTTTAAGGTGTGTTTTTCTACTCCACCCAAAATTGATGGATGTTCTCTGTCAAAATTGTGGGGAGTTCAGCTTTCTTTTCTTTTTGTCTCCTTGTTGAGCTGTCTTTCTATGGTTTAATATCCCTTTTCTTCTTATGTAGGATCAGTTTCTCTACTGGATGACTACCCAAGTAACGGCCAACTACCCTGAGAATACAACTACACTGCTCATCAAAATTAGCGGGCGGAACTTTCAAACTGACGTAGATTCTATGTTTTTTGAGCAAGGAAGCTAAGAATTGGCATGCAGGCGTCCCAATCATTTATCTCGAGGATCAGGAAGTGCGCAAGCCGTTGGCCACCCCTAACGAGCTGTGCACCCCCTAGAGTGGAGGGGGTAAAAAAACCGGCCGTAACAACTCCAAAATTGGCACTTAAAGTGCTCGGAAAGTCAAGATTTTTCGTGAGTCGACCCAAATTTGCCATTCTTGGACTGCTGCAGACAGCTCCAGACCGGACCAACATTCAAGGCAACTGCAGTTAACTTTGGAAGGGTTGAAGATCTTCTTCTTGACCTCTTCAACGAAAGGGTGGTACAAGCCGAATGTACCACCAAGTGGAAGAGCTTGAGTGACAAGTTCCGCCATCAGAAGAAGAAGGGTCCATCCTCCGAATGGGAGTTCCGATTCGACATGGCGCGGTTGAAAAGGGGAACCAGGGGTTTTCGGCTCCAAGAAAAAAAGGGAAAAGGTGCCAAAACCCTCTCCTTCTAAGTTATTTCAACCAAGATCAAGAAGAGGTCACCTCTGAAGATAAAACCGGCATCTGCAGCACATTCCGAAGGTAGTTAAAATGTACGTAGATTGGATTGCCCTCCGTGACCCCTATTTAATGTGTATTTTTCTGCTCAAAATCTAGAT
>NW_026267305.1:349800-350253 GCF_000697945.3 Frankliniella occidentalis | reverse complement strand
TTTGTATCACAAAAAGACAGATCGAGTTCGAAGATGAGCATTCTGGCACAACAATTGACTTTTTAAAAAATCGAAAACCGCAGGTTGCAAAATGTATTTTTTGCAAATATTTTCTTATGGGTTCCTAAGGGGTAACTCGTCAAAGTATAGCCCTCTGGGCAAAAATTTCGTCCGTTTTGCTCTATCTTGTACCGTTTCGGCGCTATGGGGCATTTCTTGGCGAAAAAAACGTGAAAAAGACAAAATGATCCATTAAATCGTGAAAAGGCTGCATGTCACAGAATTGTAAGGGGAGTAATACTTAAACCACAGGTCGCACTACACCCTCTTTTGCGCTTAAGGGTCCCTAGATTACCTAGTATCTCTAAAACGTTGATTTTTACATGACAATCTGTCAAAATTCAAACTTTCAATGAAAACCGTTACCGAACAGCAGAAGTTTCATGTCCCTAA
>NW_026267305.1:339574-344372 GCF_000697945.3 Frankliniella occidentalis | reverse complement strand
CATGTGTTGTGTCTGTTTGTGACGTCATTTCCTGTCAAGTCAACTTGATCGTCTTGTTCTTCTCTCCCGGCACTGGGGGGGCCCTCCCTTTGCCGTGGATTCTACAATGTTGCTTTGTCCGCTGTTTAGCAACTATTTGGTGAGTGTACACTCTTTCATTTATTTTCCTTGGCCAAGGTTTTTCCCCCAAACGCATTAATAAAGTAGGACCTTTTAAAAGGACTTTGGTTTCAATGTCATCTATACTGTAAACTCAGGGATTTCACTTTGTCTAGTAGTTGTGTATTAAATCGTGAACGACCTTACAGATTTCCCAAAACCCTCTAGTGCTACATGACAATTCTGCGTACGCTGTCATTGGCCAATTTTCAACATAATCGATCAATCATCCAAAAAGTTAAGAGATAAAACACCCTTACATGAGAGGTTTCTTTTCTACTGCAAAATAAAATTGCTGTATTCACATTCTGTCCTAGATATTAAGAAAGGTTTCAGGGAACAAAAATTTAATGTTTGGCAAACATGAAGTAATATTGCCCAACATTCTGGCCAAGGTCATTCCAGTCCCGTACATCAAGGGTTACAGTTACAGTCCCCTTAAGAATTCTTTCCAGTAGATATAATGGCGTAACCCACCGAAAAAGAAATGATAATGAAGCCCTTACCTCTGTTGGCAGGAGTGCTGGAGGACGGGCTGCTGCTGCTGGTGCAGCCAGCTTCTCCCGCTGCAGATAACAACCTGCAGATAAAAACCTCTCCCGCCACGACAACAGCTGTGATGCTGCCGACGCGGTGGGAGTGGAGGGGCTTGATGGTCCAGGCTGGCTGACGCTGCTCAGGAACCTCTCCCGCCACGCCGAAGGTGAATGAAGTAACGATGATGCCGTGGAGGTAGAGGTCGGTCCAGGTCTGACCACATTCCACCTCGCACTGTGGGTGCTGCGCACGCCTGAAAAGTTCCAAATGGTTTCAGCAATGAATACACAATATACGTGCCAGGTTGTTTGGATAATCGCGCATCAAAGTTTTCAAAGCAGAATGGTGGGCTAAAAATAATAAACTGGCAAGTTATTAATCGTGTAACAACTCTAAGAATGCAATTTCAGTCAAAAGAAAAACACGGAATACAGTTATGCACTATCATTTTCTAAATGGGACCACCAAAACAAGGCTCCCCCATTAAACATTTCTTAAGAAATAATTATTGGTTCAGTTAACCTCATTTTTCAAAAGATTGATCAATGGATTTCTGGTTTGGCAATTTTGACACTGACCACGATCAAGTGGGGTCTCACAGAACCAAGAACACTTAGAAATTCTCTAAAAAGAATAAGAGTCTTCTGCTCGGCAGAAGGAAAAAGGAAATAACAATCTTTAAATAAATAAGACGCACAGTTTACTGAATAAAATGATCATACAATAACTCTTTGCAACTGTCATATTTATACACTCTGAGAAAAATTACAAATTTCTGTATCAAATTTGTTACAGTTTTCTGTGTCCGGGCACTGTGATCAACCAATTTGCATCGGTAATACAAAATCTTGCAATAGCTTACAAAAATTTGTATACAAATTTTTGATCCCCCCCCCCCCATCCCCACCCCTTACCCCTTCCTCCACCCTCTCTCTTTTTAAAAAATTACTTGTAGAAACTTCAAGAATATTGTCACAGAAGATTTATTTAATGATCTTGAGAAAGCGCCATGGTCAGAAATCTTTGATTGTAACAACATTGACACCAAACTTGAAACCTTCAATGGTATTATTTCAGGAGTTATGGATAAACATGCACCACTTAAAACTTTCACTGCTAAACAGCCTTCGCAGCCATGGATGACTGGTAGCATACGCAAATTTATTAAACAAAGGAACAAATTGAGAATTAAGTATTTAAAAACTAAAAGCCCAGGTGATCATGAGAAATTTAAATTCATGAGAAACAAGGTCAAGCAAGACATACGTAGTGCTAAAGCCACATTTTTCTATTCTAAGTTTGATATGTGTTTGAGTTCTAAATCTACTTGGGCTACCATTCGCTCATTAAATATAGCAAATAAGAATGTTTCATCTGAACTTGTTGTGCCTGTAAACGATCTCAATCAACATTATGCCTCTGTCTCATCTGTAAAATATCCTGAATTAACAGCCAAATGTATTGAAAAATATTCTACTACTATGCCACAACGAGACATCAATGATAAATTTCACTTCAAATATGCTCTCCCAGAAAACATTGTAAAAGCCATTATCTCTATCAAGTCCAATGCTAAGGGTGTTGATCTCATTCCTGTTACCTTTATCAAACTGTGTTTACCTGTTATACTACCTGTGTTAGATCATATATTTAATTATAGCCTGCAAAACAGTGTTTTCCCTGCCATCTGGAAGAAGGCTAACATTTTACCATTGCCCAAGGTTAAGAATCCTTCTGAACCAAAGGACTACCGTCCAGTCAGTAACCTGTGTACCCTGAGTAAGGCATTGGAAAAAATAGTTCATCAACAGGTGTGTGAATACCTTGATCATAACAAACTGTTTGCAGAATTCCAATCAGGATTTAGAAAAAACCATAGCACAGTGACTGCACTCCTAAGAGTTACTGATGACATTAGAAAGGCAATGGATAAGCGAAAGTTGACATTACTTGTTCTGTTAGATTTGAGTAAAGCTTTTGATTGTGTTCATCATAAATTGCTTTTAACCAAGCTTAAGTATCTTGGCTTTTCTGATGCTGTAGTTGACTGGTTCTCGGCATACCTTTGTGATCGCCTTCACAGGGTTTTCATGTCAAATAATCTATATTCTGCTTGGGCTGAGATATCTACTGGTGTTCCTCAGGGCAGCGTGCTTGGACCGCTACTTTTTCTATTGTATTTATTTGATCTGCCTAAGGTTATCTCCACAAACTCAAAACACCACATGTATGCTGATGACCTGCAACTTTACTCTCATTTTCCATGCAAAGAATTTGACAAGCATCTTCAGAACATCACTACTGATGTCTTACGAGTCATCGATTTTTGTGTTAATCATAACCTAACATTGAACGTTGCCAAAACTCAGGTCATAATACTTGGAACCCAGCAATACATAACAAAACTCGAAAGACTGCCTATTCCACAGCTCACTATTAATAACTGCACTATACCCTACTCTAAGACTGTAACTAACCTAGGAGTGCTGTTTGATGCTACCCTTTCGTGGAATGACCACTGTGCTGCTGTTGTTAAGAAAATATTTGCCATTCTGGCTCAACTGAGTAGAACCTTTTCCTTCATTCCACCTGGAGTTAGAAAGATGCTTGTATCATTACTAATATTTCCACATATTGACTATGCTTCTGTAGTTTTTACTAATATGTCCGCCACAACCATGCTGAAACTCCAAAAAGCACAAAACGCAGCTATCAGATTTATAACTGGAACAAGTCGGTATGATCACATCAGCCCCATGTACAGACAACTTAATATTCTTAAAATCAATGAGAGACGTTCCCTGGCTGTTGCTAAATTGGTATGGAAAATTATAACCACCAAAAGCCCACCATATTTATATAAATCCTACAAATTTACGTCTACAACTAATAGCAGAAATACTCGCTCCTGTAAACATATGCTCCAAATACTTGACCACAGACTTGTAAGATACGACCACTCTTTTCATGTGTATTCTTCGCAACTCTGGAACCAACTACAACTGTACCACTACCTAGATAAATCTTATGCCACGGTCAGCAACTATATTTTTAACTCTCTGTTAGCATCATTGTAGTATTGAAATATGTTCTACAACTGTACATTTTGCCTGTCGTGTATAATACTTCTACTCGCCTCTAAAATTTTGTAATAGAGCGCGGGTCTATGTGTCAGCGGGACTTTAAAGTCCTTTTGCCTAGGCCCTAATAAATCAATTTCAATTTCTTTCCTCTCCGGGCCGGCTGGCGGCAGCAGTCTTCACCTTTCATGCAGTATTCTGTGAACTTGTGCGCTCTGTCACCCAGATAATAACCTGGTTGCAATATTTGTGGGCTGCAATGCTCCGGGCAGGAGTGCATTTAATCCTGTTGAGAGAAAAATGTCACATTAAGGTTGTCTGCTATCAGGCATAGTTCTGCCCCATGACCACTATGGAAATCATCTAGGCAGCGACGGTTCTACGAAGGATGAGGAGCCAGAAATCAAGAATTTTCAGTACGCTGGTGAAGTACTTACCGAAGTGTGGGGCAGTATGGTAGGTGATGGTCATCCAGTGACGGCAGAGTACGTCAGTCCCGACGAGTTCCTTCCTGAAGCAGAAATAGATAGTCAAGAGTGGTACGTTAAACACGTAAGGGAATCACAATATTGTCTACAGGTTCGTTGTTCATTTTACATTTTTACAGTCTTGGACACTTATGTTTTTAGAACCAGTCAAAAGGTACTAACGCCTACCATGTTCTATCTTTACTTTGTAAGGTGATAAAATGTCAGGATAAAAGTTGCTGCAGGCCATATCGCAGTAGCATTCGTACTATTTTGTACCAGGGATTTATGCAAGCGCCGTTTCCACTGATTCAGCAGGGAACTTAATTGAAAATTCCTACCCCAGAGGAGCACACCACGGAGAAATTTGCGCCTCCTCTCGCTCGACAGTCAATCGTCATGAGACCTGAACACGCCCGCTCTGACAAGGGGGCTTAGGCAAGTGTAAATTCCTGATCTTGCCCAAACTCGGTATATTTGTTTCTTATCTATGTTGATGACGACTGACGGTAGTATTTTTTCCTGAGAGTCAATTTCTAGGGTACTTTAGGGGAG
>NW_026267305.1:331477-335334 GCF_000697945.3 Frankliniella occidentalis | reverse complement strand
GCTCGGATTCGCGGCTTTTTCGTTCACCGTAAATTTGACCAAGTTCGCTTGGCAGTGTAGTGCACTGGCTCCGCCCATCAACGGCTCGAGGGGGGAATCACTAGGGTTCGTACCGTACGGACTATTTCGTGGTATTTCTCCTACCATTTCGGTTATTTCTCCTGCCATTTCGGCTATTTCCCGCCTATTTCGGATTATTTCGGGCTATTTCGCGCTATTTCGGAGTATTTCAGGGGTATTTCGCGACTATTTCACAGACTATTTCGCGTCTTTTTCGTCTTTGCTTCGCTCTATTTCGCGTCCATTTCGCCTCTATTTCGGAGTATTTCGGATGAAGGTGTACGAACTATTTCGCAAGTGATTTCCCCCTCGCAACGGCTGTCCTTCGGCCCCACCCCCATCCCTTCTTCTGGTTTTGGTACCCGGAGGAGGAGAGGGCCCTGGCGTTTTCCCGCTATCTTTGCTTATTACTGTATTTATTTGGCTTGTTAGTGAAGACGAAATCTAAAAGAATATCGGTCTTTCTCAGAAAGAGACTCATGCCAAGGCGTTGCGCGGAGTGATAGCAGAGTGCAACGCTGCATTGGCAGTACCATAACTGATTTTCTGTACTAAATTAGGTTTGCTTCCATTTATTTAAAAACAAAGCGGAGTGCAATTCTCATTGGCAGTATGGTTACTGATTTTCTGTGTTAAATTATGTTTCGTTAGTTTTGGTTTGTCTTTATATTGTGAAGATAGAAACACTACGTGAACACTGACTTATCCCGTAGCAGTTTCAGTTCTGAGGCCCCTAGCGCCTCAGTTCCAGCGGCCGGAGGGGGGGGGGGCACCCAAGCGGCAAAGCGCCTCAGTTCGGGCTCGTCGTTTAGAGCCCGGCCCCCGCCCCGCAGGTAGGCTAATCCCAGGCAGCGCCTCAGTTCGTGTTCTGCCCTATAAAGAAATAAATCAGTACAGATCTGAAAGTGAATGAATCTGTATGTTTTTCGCGAAAACGACACGACACGCGGCCCTGGCTCAAAAACAGCCGTTTTTCATGGGGGAAAATCGGTGCATGTAGCACGCCATTTTAATAAGGTGCGTCCCATCCCAGCGTAACAGAGCTTCGCGAGACATCACGAGACATCGTCTGGCGTACCGAACATAATCTACTCACAAGGGGGCTTAGGCAAGTGTAAATTCTTGATCTTGCCCAAACTCGGTATTTTTGTTTCTTATCTATGTTGATGACGACTGACGGTAGTATTTTTTCCTGAGAGTCAATTTCTAGGGTACTTTAGGGGAGGAAATAATGAAAAAAATATTGAATTTGGGCCAAAAATGACGGAAGGAGGCCTCAAATCGAAAAGTGTCAGAGGAATTACCCCCCCAAAATCACTCATTTTGAGTCAGTATATCACTTAATATTTGTACAAAACTAGAAATTTGTATTTTGTGAATTTATACGCTTTTATAGGGAGTTTCGGCACATGACTATCAGGAAAAAATTTGGTCGGCTTTCGTCACCTACATAGATAAGAAGCAAATATACCGAGTTTGGGCACGATCGGGAATTTACACTTGCCTAAGTCCCCTTGTGAGGAGCTGGCTTATGATACTTACTGTCCATCTATAAGCCCGAAATTAGATGAAAGAAAGTGTCCGCACTGTGAAGTGTGCTTTGCTTTTTTAAAAAAAAACACGTGAATTGCACAGGTATACAAAAGGAGTAATGCATTTTTTAGAGAAAATAAAAACGTACCTATTTGACGCATATTAATAATTGCTTTAATTTTTAACTCAAAGAAAGCAGATGCATCCCGCCAACAGCAAGGCTACTAACGTATCAAGACTGCGGCCACTGCGCATCCTCGGACGACGGCCAAGGGAAGTCCTGTGCGTCATGGAGGATGAGTCCGCTGAGTAGGTAAACGTTGAAGATGTTGACGAAACGGAAGCAGTTGAAGTGGAAAATACTGATGAAAATATGCCTTTATTAATGATGTATCTGAGTGGATCCGTCGGGGCATGATCTGGGAGGACATTCCATAATTGGCTGAGCGATTAGCGAAGCCTATTACTCCAGTGATCAAAAAGTTTCGCGTCTGTCTGTGTGTCTGTCTGTGCGCACGATAACTCGAGAACGAATTGAGCTAGCCTGGGATTTTCAGGGTCGTTTTGTATCATAAAAAGGCAGATCAAGTTCGAAGTAGAGCACTCTAGCTCAAAAATTGGATTTAAAAAAAATCAAAAACCACAGGTCCCCAAAATGACGTTTTTTAAAAATATTCTTTTTAATGTTCCCTTAAGGGTAACTCATCATCAAAGTAGAGCCCCTCGGGTGAAAATTTCGTCCGTTTGGCTCTATCTCTAACCGTTGAGGCGCCAGACGCTGTTTTTCACACGGAAATGACCCCAAACCATTTTTCAATGTTTTTTCTCAAATGTTTCATGGTCTCTGAAGGGTCAACTGGTTAAAATAAAACGCTGTGGAGCAATAATTGTGACTTTTGGGGCTGAAGGCCTATTTACGACTTTCTTTTGCCCGACTCGGGTGTCAGCGCCGCAGGCCTAGGTAGATGTATGCCAGGCGCGTCGCAGCGTAACAGTGTTTCGTGAGATATCGCGAAGCCTGTTACGCGAGACGTGGTCTGGCATACATCTACCTAGTTGGCTAAGCGATTAGCGAAGCCCATTACTCCACTGACCGGAAAAGTTTCATTCTGTTTGTCTGTCTGTTTGTTTGTCTGTTTGTCTGTGTGTCTGTCTGTCTGTCTGTCCGCACGATAACTCGAGAGCGATCTGGGAATTTCAGGGTCGTTTTGTATCATAAAAAGCGAGTTCGAAGATGAGCATTCTTGCTCAAAATTTGACTTATAAAAAAATCAAAAACCACAGGTCGCAAAATATTGTTTTTATCGAATATTTTTTTATAGGATCCTAAGGGGTATCTCGTGAAAGTAGAACTTTACAGACGAAAATTTCGTCCGTTTTGCTCTGTCTTGTACCGTTTCGGTGCTATGGGGCATTTATTGGCGAAAAGAACTTGAAAAGACAAAATGGGCTACTTAGATCGTAAAATAGGTTTCATGTCACAGGATTAAAAAGGGAGTAATACTTAAACCAGACATTAGGGGTCGTACTATACCCTCTGCTGGGCTTAAGGGTCCCTAGATTATCTAGTGTCACTAAAACGTTGATTTTTACATAACAATCTGTCGAAATTCGAATTTTTAATGAAAACTGTTACCGAACAGCACGAGTTTCATATCGCTAATTTTAGAGTAATAAGACCCCTGCAAATGGTTTCAGTATGTCAAATCTTGGGCCCGGAAGGCCCTGTTCCCCTATACCCTCTCATTTGCTCGTCTCGGGTGTCAGCGCCGCAGGCCTAGCTATATGTACGCCAGGCGCGTCGCAGCGTGACAGTGTTTCGTGAGATATCGCGAAGCCTGTTACGCGAGACGTGATCTGGCATACATGTAGCTAGTTTTCAAGTGAAACCTTCAATGTCATTCTTTTTTAGGTTCTTGATTCCCTGTAGGTCCTGATAAAAATATTTAGTTGTATTTCAGTTGAGTAGGCTATTCTGCCTCTCGATGTACAGCACACACATATTGCCCCTTTTTTGCCAGAGAATATTTTAATTTTACGGTTTAAAGCGGCAGAAAAGCTCGGCTAAGCTCCCAAGAAAAGATTTTGTTTATTTTAATCTTAAAGAACTCGTACTTACCAAAATTCTTCAAAGTTCCAGTTGCTGGACAATACTTTATTTAATGTGTAAGGTTTTAACATGTACACCTGTTTGTCTTGAAGTCTTGGACTACCAAAGTTCCTGTAAGATTTGTTTTTATTATTTTGCACTCCAGTTCACTTAA
>NW_026267305.1:320900-331422 GCF_000697945.3 Frankliniella occidentalis | reverse complement strand
GGGGGGGGGGTCAAAAAGTGGCCTAAATCGCATGACGTAATATGTGGACGACCCCTTAGGGCCGGTACCACTATTTCCGTTGGCTGATTTCGAAAGACCTCGTCGAGGACTATCTACTGAGCTTGAGTAACCTAAAACATTTTAATGGGAAGTCAGTCGTTGACGGTCTGCAAAACGTTGAAATTCGATACTTACAAAACACTTTGCATAAGGAGTTGAAGTATTTCAATTCCACTGGCAGGAATGGATTCCTGAGGTCGTTGTACGTTAACAATAGTCAATTGCCGTCCCGAACAGGCCTGGCTCCAGAAAATGCCAATTTTCGATATTTTAGTCAAAACACACAAAATGAAGCCTTCAAAACCTTCAAACGCTCATATCTCCGGAACCCTTTCAGCTACAGCGCCCAGAAAAATCAGGGAAAGTGGTCTTAGTAGGGACTAACTTTGGGGGATAGAGCCAACAAATGCGGAGAGCTCGGCGGAGAGGGTCGATGTGAATCGTGAAAATCTAGTTTGGATTGTCTCTTCTGCGCGACTTGAGATTGGCTCGGGGGGAGGGGGGCGTTAAAGAGGACTATTAATCAACTCTCGCCGTGTAAAATCATACAAGTTACTATAATTTGATTAATTTTTATCACAGGTTTTGTTGAAACGCAGTGCAAAGAAAAATTTCAGGAGCAAGGCGTAACATTTAGCAAAATGCTGTCAAATTTCCTCTGGACAAGATCTCACAGTAAGACTAAGCGCCACTGTCCGGCGTCCGCAGCTGCTGGCGCTCCAATGCAGCCTCCTCAACAGGCTGCTGCTCCTCCAGGTTCAACCACCCCTGCCCACAACCCAACCTCTACCCGAACCCCATCCTCTACCCAAAGCCCCCCTTCGACATCTACCCCTTCCTCTTCCCCTAACCCTAACCATACCTCTACCCACCCTTCTACCCCCATCACTACCCCTACCCCAACCCTACTCCTGCGATTGCTGCCGCCACCCAACCTCCTATACCCTATCTAGACGGCATCTGACGCACCCCTCTCTGCACCCTGGTGTCCAGCAGCAAGCAACTCCCTCACAACTGTTGCACTGCCTAACCCTTCCCCCCCTTAGTCTTTGTCTCCCGTTCTGTACGCCGAGAATTCTAATGACTCATTGAACGGAATGTTCAACTATCTCGGAAGTGAAACGACCACGGACGGCGGACGGCAGCGGGCTGACCATCCTGCGACTTTTAAAAAGACCAGGTAACGAAAACGGACACTTTAAAAAACACGGTCGGCCCTGGCCGCTTCGCTTTTCCGCGGTCTGCCAGGGAAGACCAATCTAAGACGGCCGCGACGCCGCGACGCACATAAGCCGCCTGGCAGTGGTCTTTCCGTCCAGACCGAAGCTGGACGGGCGATCCAGCCGTGCGACGCGCGCGGCCTTGAGGGGGAGACCGCAACTAGACGGAGAGTGTCTGACCGCCCGATTTCTCATAGTGCCACCCCGCCTGCACTGGGGTGGGTGCCGTCTTTCTCTGGTCGTTTTCCCGCACGCAGAAACTTCAAATCCAGCAAAATTTGAAAATTTGCTGGTTTTCGTTGTTTTTAGCAGATGATACCTTACAAACATTTTGACTAAACAGAAAGAATATATAAGTAACTTTAAGGTGTCAGCTAGATTTTCCTCTCGATGAGTACAGAGAACCATAAGGGCAGACCAGAAAACAATTTATTTGGCGCTGGGGGGCCGAGTGAGTGAGTGAGTGCCCGAGCGCCCGAGTGTCGCGTCGGTCGCGGCAGGCCCCTGCTCAACAGGTCCCACAGCCGCGACTGCCACCCGGTACGCTTCCCCGCTTCCCCCTCTCTCCCCTTTATTAATAATGCCTGTCAAAGACGATAAACGAGTGAAACATTTAAAAAATGATGCAAAACCACCACAAATAAAAATCAACTAGAAATATTAAAACGCAGGTATACTATAGTATTAAATTGGTATCATCTGCTTTCAAGATAGATTCTTGATTTAGATTTTTATTTTAACCACAGCTCTGCGTGACATGAGAAACCGCTCCTGTGTTAGGTGAAAGTATCCCGTTTTAATAAAGGTTGGCGTTGCCGGATATTGCCGATTAACGTTCCGGTTTTAACCTAGCATCACTGCTTTGGTCTCTTTTTGAAACTTCATCCGAGGAAACCGTTTTCCTTACGAGAAATTCCCATTCCCCAGGAAGGAAAACAACTTGGTCACTTTGAAGTCATCTGTTCTAACCCTCACGTAGCTGCGAGCGAACATCCTAAAATCCGGCCAAAGTTTACTTACGTTGTTTTGCCCGGAAACAATCCTTCCATTCAACGCTCGCTGTGTATGAGATGTACAGTGTTTGACAGTAGTTGCACACTGATTAAACACGTGGATTATCAGTGTATGGTTTTAATGTTGTAGATTTATGTTTATTCCGTGTTCGTGTTCCAGAATATTTCAGAAAGGCCCGAAAAAATTTTCATACCGCTCGCGACCGTCGACGCGTCCTATCATATGATATATGATACACTGCCACAACAAGTTGATCCTATAAGGTACATGATAACATTACCTCCTTTATAGTCGTTGTATGTGTTGCCTTGTTCCCTGAAATCTTCAGGGGCTTCAATTGTGACCTCAGTAGTGTCGAGAATAGTGTCACGAAAGTTTCGAAAAGGTTTGAATGCAGGAGGCAGGCCTACTTCTTTCTGAACGTGTGCCTCGACACAAGCATAGCTGGTTCAAGCTTTTTGAGCTCAAACCACAGCAATTGCTACCAACTATACACAATCTTTGATGCACTGCTTTCATGCACTGGGGACGCCAGGTGACCATGTAGTGACGACATGGTGTCGACCTCTCAGGGACCGCGCGCGTGAGATGCGCCCGTTCCGGCACGGCTCCTGTGTATTTATAGAGATGTGAGTGGCCGGAGTGGCTTGTAGCGTCAAAGTGGCGAGCCGCAGGAAACGGGTTCGAATCCCACCGGCGGGCGTTGCTTTTCTTCGTCATCTTTCGGCGCTGACGAAAAGGTGACGAGAGTGTCACCAGATGGCGGCGACAGAGTGGCCAAGCTGAGACTAACGTAATGACAATAGTGTGACGAGAATGAGATGAGTGAGCGACGACTTGGCGACTTCTCTGGCGTCACTATCTCGTTACTGACACGCAGCCAACTGGACACTCCTGGGTGATTCTCAGAATACGGGCCGTTTAGATTCCGCGGCCCTTCACAACTGTGTGATATGGTTTGAAAAGGTTTTTATACCATTTAGATACTCGAAAGAACTAATACTACCTGGTGCAACACTAAAAACCTAAGAATACTGCAACAGTAGGTGACTAGAGCAGTTTAAATGGTCAAAATGTGAACTCCAGTACGTTCCTAATGTCTGAGTTCATGCGGACTTTGCCAAATTCCGGACAATTTCATATCCAGGTAACGCAAGGAATGAATTTCGATGTGGAAATATTTTTCTATATTTCGTCAGGAGACGACCAAAGTCGTTCTCACTAACTTTTTCAAAAAGTAACGGAGTTCACAGTGTTTGCACTGACGTCAAACTGGGCAGAGGTAGAGTAACAATTCTACGCCCACAGTACTACTCTGTAGGGACTATTAATGTTCCCCGAAGCAATCGGCAGAGCTCCTACTTCGTCATCGTCAAAAACTGTCTTCAAATTCGAAAGTTGGCTGGTACGCTTTTGCAGTGTGAATACCGTGTCGCCTCCACACAGGCACGATTGCGTCATATCAAATCCCCCTTTCGATGAAAAGGAAGGTTTTGATGTGCTGCTTCTTTTGTGGCTAAGTGGATCCTTGCATCTGCAACCCTGGATTAGTAATGCTTCAATTAGTACCTTCTGACTTGTGAACTCCGTATCCCCTTTAGTAGGTCTGACCTTTGTTCAATAACTTTTAGTTACAGGTAACGCGTTGTAATGACTTAATGAGAAAATATGTAGTAAGGGGTTAATTTAGAACTGTACATTATGAGGTTGGGCATCTGTGGAGGAGTGTCGGGGCGAAAAACAAGTTATTTATTGCAATGTTCTAGTCATACTAAAACGCATAAAATGGGGATGACTGGATGTAAAATATGAGTACGACACACTAGTGGAGCAAACAAAAGACTAATTAAAAGGTGCGGGAGGCAATATTTGAGTTTTATCATTGATTGAACGTGACCACAATATGGTCTTTTAACGTTGTACTAAAAGTACGTGATTTGAACTATCGCCACTTTACACGTATCTTATTTGAAGGTTAAGACCATTGCGACCCAAAAACCTAGCAAATTCGACAAAAAAAATAAAAATTTTAGGAACTCCCAAATGGCCCGTATTCTGAGAATCACCCTCCTTCGGCGCAGCGCGCTGACCAGAAAGGAACGATCTACTGACGGCCCGATGCTCCGCAGTTCTACTCGGGTATAGATTTTAAGCCCTCTAGCTCAAAAATTGACGTGTCAAAAAAAATTAAAAACAAAAAGCCGGAAATTTTTTTTAAAAAAATATTTTGTTTAACGCTTATTAGGATTTACTTTTAGAAGTAGAACCCGTCGGACCAAAATTTCGTCCGTTTGGCTGTATCTTTAACGGTTCACGTGCCAGAGGGCGTTTTCACATAGGAATGACCCAAAACATTTTAATGTTTTCATTTTTAAGATATTTGATGGTCTCTGGTGTGGTTACTCGTTCAAATTAAACCATGAGGGGAAAGCTTTGTGACTTTTGGGGCCGGAGGCCTATTTACGACTCGGGTGTCAGGCTTAGGGGGCGTTTGGAATCGTTTGAAACGTCTTGAAGTCCCCTGTCCATTTCCGTAAGAAGCTGTTCAATATTTGAGCTCGGACGGACAAAATTTGGACCTGCCCAAAATCACACTGGCCGGCCCTAGCCGGCCGGTTCCGGGAAGCGCCTAGCTCCCCTCCTGCCTGCCCGGCCGGCCAGGCCGGCCACTCCTCTCGCCCGCCCGCCCGACCCAGCGGCCCCGCCGCGCAGGTAGCCAGCTCCTGCAGCGGATGCGGACAGCGTCGGCGCCGATCATTTAGGCCCCTCTACGCCCCACTCCGGTGAGTTTTGTTCAATTCTGTCGTCAACTAGCCCATCCTCACACCTTTCCGAGTCCGTCGATACCAAATTTTCCGCAATCGGCCCCATGGTAGAGGCTGCAGAGCGTGCCAAGCACCCTGAGGAGGGGGGTGACGGGCGCTGAAGTACGTACTCCATTTAAGGTATCCTTTCCAGGTATCATGGTTGAAAGACAAGTCTTAGTGACTAAAAAAAATATGGCACAGGAAACGTCCACTTCTTATTCATACCTCGTGCCATGAACAGAAGAGCATGATAAGCAATCCTATCTGAATAAGCCCAGGAACATAAGACAAAAAAGGCCTTAACCCCCCCCCCCCAAAAAAAAAAAATAAATAAAAAATAAAAATCGCAACAGCGGGGAACTTGTATGGCTTATAGTAGGTGGTCCTGAAAGTACTCCCACGGAGTTACCCTAAAATCGACGCATTCTAACAACAATGTTCTAGGGTAAGATGCCCTATGATGGCCACCCCTTTTTTTTTGTAATGTTGACAACGAAGTGAAGTAGTTTGGCTTATTAGGCTTCGCGTGCGCTAAAGCGCAAAACGCGAAAGCCTCTAGCGCCCGGTCCGCTGTTCCTCGACAGGATTTTCGCGTTCGCTACCTGCTCCCCAGCATCCCTCACCAAGGAGACCCTCCCGCACAAAAACATAAGGTTGGGGGCGGGGCAGGGACTCCGCCCGCCCGACTCGGGGTGTGCATATGTTATTGACAGTGGACAAAGGCGAAACGAATAGAGTACTTACTGTTAAATGTTTCTCAAATTTTGAACCTAGCTACAAACTGTTGTATCTTCTGATAGAGTGTGGTCTAACTTTGAACGGCGTTAGCTCAGAGGCTGGTGGTGCGACTGGTTAGCAATGTGTCTGAGGCGGAGGAGTAAGAAGACAGCTGGTTAGCAAGACTGAACTGATTTATTATACTGAAGCAGGGGTATACAAAAACTTTGACAAGCAGTGGTGCCAACTTATGATCAATATACAACACCTCCCCTTTTTGAAAAGAGCGGTTCAAATGTCAAACAAGTACATAAAATAAATGAATAAATAACATAACAAAGCTATAACAAATTGTAGCAATAACAATTAACAACTCAGAATGAACACATTCCTCCTCCCTCCTTCCTTTGAAGAAAGGCAAAAACTACAACAGTAGAAAAATAAATTAAAGATTAAGCCCTTGAGGCTGCTTCACAACACGGGTTCGAGTTCTTGGAACATTTGGAATTTGAGGACCCTGTTGGTTTTGAGCGAGACGCTCTCTTAGCTGCTCACGCCACCTGTCAAGATTTTGATTTACTTCCTGTAGAGGAATTACAATTTGATTATTGTCAAGATCATTGTTTTGCACTTGAGGCTCAGGAATTGGAACATTATTTTGATTTTTTTGAAGGTAACATGTAACAGGCGTACTAGAGGGAACATTAACATTTCTAGGCTTGAGAAACACACAATTTCTTCTGATAACATTGTTTGATGAATTAGTTTTGACAAGGTAAGATCGAGGTTCCTCACATACATCTATTACAATACCAGGCTCCCACTTGGTTGTTCTAGGATTTTTGACAAAAACATAATCAGATGGAGAAAATTCCTTTTCTTTAGCCTGTGCTGTTTTATCATAGAAATTTTTTGCAGTTTGA
The DNA here is from genome assembly GCF_000697945.3 of Frankliniella occidentalis. NCBI lineage: Eukaryota > Metazoa > Arthropoda > Insecta > Thysanoptera > Thripidae > Frankliniella > Frankliniella occidentalis. The sequence goes on along the minus strand of NW_026267305.1, from coordinate 324,681 downwards.
GCTTTTTGGTTTAACTTAGAAACAACATTAGGAACAAGAGATGGCTTGAGGCGAGATGTTACAATTGGCAAAGTAGTTCGTAACTGTCTGCTCATTAACAATTGCGCTGGAGAAGCATCAAGACCTGAGATGGGAGTCACCCGATACTGCAGCAAACAATTTGCCAATGTTGCCTTGGGATCTTTGGAACATTTTCTCAAAAACTGTTTAACAATGCTAACTGTTTTTTCTGCTAGCCCATTTGATTGGTGGTAATGAGGGCTACAGGATACAAATGCAAAATTTAACTCTTTGGCAAAACTAGCACACTTATAAAACTTGAAAGGATTATCAGCTAATACAACTAGTGGAATTCCATGAATAGAAAACAAAAATGTTAACACCTCTATCACGCTCTCTGCAGTTTTGTTAGGCATTTTAATAGCATGAATCCACTTACTATAGGTGTCAATTACAACTAAATAATAGTCACCATAGTAGTCTAAAATATCAGTGGCCACTTGTTCGTATGGAAGACTCGGAATTTCATGAGGTAACATGGGTGGTTTCCGAAGAGCAGGAGCAAACTCAGAACTGATACAACAGTCACTAACAAATGACTGAATGTCTTTGTTGATCCCTGGCCAAAATACAGATTGCCTGGCAAGTGCCTCACATTTAACTACTCCTTGGTGTACAGAATGCAATTCCTGTAATAATTGATTTTTGAGTGATGATATTACAAGTCTATTCTTAAAGTATAACAGTCCATCTTCATGAAACAATTCAGATCTAAGGTGGAAATAACATTTGAGATCACTATCTAAACCTTTACAATTTTTTGGCCAACCTTCATGCAAAAATTGAATGACTTTAGTTACAGTGGCATCAGCTTTGGTATGTTGAAGATAAATGTCTCTACAATTATACACTACTTTGTTGATCACAGAATGCACTTGGGTAATGAGCACTTCATTGTCTGGTAAAAGTGAAAAGTCTTGAGATAATGCAGTCAAAAGTTTTAATTGAAGAAGTCTAGTGAGACTTCGGAAACAATACAGTTTATCAGTGACAAATTTAAGCTTGTTATACGACATCTGAACAGGTCATAGCAAGTTACTAACAAAAGCAACGATGTTGACAAAGCGAATTGACGATGATGACATGCGCATGGAGTGAACCCTGCTTTAAGATGTGATGGCTAAAAACTTGACACTGAGGCTACAACAATTTCTTAATCTTGTATGCGTGGCAGACTCTCTCTTGCCATGGGCAACAGTATACTCCATGACTGTACCCTTGTTGTAGCGCCTCATCCTAACTCTACTCTCTTGTTCGTGGCTTGGTTTGGAGTTGGAGGGCTTTCTTCTGCCACCATGGTTTTCTCGTCTAGGTAGAGGAAGATTTTGATTCGGACAAGCTTGGAGGTGCAGTTCGTGGGTTCTCCAGTCCATATCTTTTCTTTCTCGATGAGAAAACATTCCCTTGTTCCCATCAAAAGATAGAAACGCCGGAAGAAAACGTTGCAATCTAACCTCTTCTACACACGTGGTTGTCAGCTAGAACTAGACAGCTTCTACGCTCGTCTCCCGTTCCTGTCTTCTGGAGAGCCCGACTCCAGTAATAGTGGCTCCTTGGACTGTCCAACGGTCGGCCCCTTATTACCAGCGGTTTTTCGATGCCGCCTGAGAGAAGCTGCTCCACTTACTCAGTTCTCTTCATTTCCTTCCGCCACTACGCCGACTGCGCCATGTTGTATCTTCTGATAGAGTTTGGTCTAACTTTGAACGGCGTTAGCTCAGAGGCCGGTGTGCGACTGGTTAGCAATGTGTCTGAGGCGCAGGAGTAAGAAGACAGCTGGGTAGCAAGACTGAGCTGATTTATTATACTGAAGCAGGGGTATATATCAACTTTGACAGGCAGTGGTGTCAACTTATGATCAATATACAACACAAACTACGCAGGTTTTTGAACCTATCGTCAACCTTGTACTCCTCTTTAATAAAAGTCAGATGTGTCTGTGTCAATTTTTAGTGTCAAGAATGTGGTTATGGTTTGAGGGCTGAGAAACAGAGACCCTCCCCCTCCCACCTTTACATTGTCTTACAAGTATCAATCTTGTTTAAAAGAGGGGTGAAAATGTTAATATTCAATCAGAAATCAATGTTTTTGAGGCTTGGTTCAAAAGCTGTGCCTGATCTAAGAAAATTTTGTGACTGAAAATTCCTTTGATATATTCAACTAACCTTTGCAGAGATGCATAGTGTTGAGCATCGCGCTTGATATGTCTATATGCGCCTCAGCGGTTATCGGTCCATAGCAGTCCACACCAAGCACGCGAAGCCCTTTAAGCCACATTAAACAATGTGGACTTGACGGATTTTTATGCCCAAGTAGAGACCTTACTAGGACACTACTTCATGGCCAAGATGGCAAAGTGACCAGATTTTCTGGAAATCGAGAAAAGTGGCCATCAATGGGACAGTGGCCATAACAGGGCACCTTACCCTATCTGCAGCGTGCGGAATACACAATGTTCTATCTGCAAAGTGCTGAATACACAATGCTCAACCTGCAAAACGCGGGTTTCGGCACACCTCCAAAGAAATGCTTATTACTCCGTAACCGCTCGTTCTACTTCACTTTTTGCAGTCAATAATTAAACATTGGACCTTTACGATTCTTTCCGCGTGCGCAGATTGGCCTTAATGTCTTCTAGTTACTTGGAAACCACACAAAGGTGAAGGGCTGCGCGCAACCCAGTTCTGCAGATAGAACATTGTGTATTCCGCACACTGCAGCTAGAACATTGTTGTTAGGACGCGTCGAAATCGGGCCATGCGTTTGCCCGCGACGTGCGTTCAAAGTCTGCCATTTTGGATTTCTGCACTATTGTGGTTTTTCGGACATGGCTCCTAAACTATTTATGCTCTGTCGAAATGGGTAAGTGCTCATACTGTTCGCCAAACTGAGCGCTACAAAACCATATCGTCGTATTTTCATGATTTTTTGTTTTACACTTCAAAATTTAAGAAAAAAGTCCAGAAACTGATTTGTAAAATGTCAACTTTTTCTCTCTAAACGTTGTAATGTTCGGAAATTCACATGTCTAAGGCTGTATTTACCTCCCACCTATATAATCCCGATCGAAAACGACAGGTTTTTATTCAAATTTAAAAGAAAATTCAATTAAAGTAAGCTAAATGTCAACTTCTTCACGGTCCCCGCCCCAAGCTGGCGTCTTTATTTTCCTTCCTTGGTTTCGTTGTGAAGGTATTTAATACTTACAACGGTTGGAATCAATAATTAAATCGACGAGCTACAAGATGTGTACATCGTTATTGTGTTTCATTCTCCAGTTTACCTGAAACAACTAAGAAAACCGTGTCCCCGAATCTAAACCTCAGCGTGACGGAGTTGACAATAGGTGTAGATTTATCAGGTAAAGGGGTTATGTAGAACAAAACTCATGAAAATAACATGAAAATCGACCAATTTGAGGAACAAATTGGCCCAGATCGAGAGTTTGCGTCATCTCATGTTCTTCTCAACACACAAAATATGTTCAGTTTCAGAGCATATGTTTTTGTGGGCAACCTCTTCTAACAAATATTTTTTCAATACCTAGCCGTAAACAGGACGTGTTTAGGCTAACAATGATGTAGAATCACCTATTCTACCTAAAGAACATCCGTGTTACCGATTTTCTGCCCTCTTTTGTGTTATTAAAGTGATTTATCTGGTGTACGGTGTGACGGAGTTGACGTCAACTCCGTCACGCTCGTCGAAAGTTTTATGAAAT
>NW_026267305.1:314775-320335 GCF_000697945.3 Frankliniella occidentalis | reverse complement strand
ACAGACAAACAGAATGAAACTTTTCCGGTCAGTGGAGTAATGGGCTTCGCTAATCGCTCAGCCAACAAGATGTGTACATCGTTATTGTGTTTCTTTCTCCAGTTTACCTAAAAACAACTAAGATAACCGTGTCCCCGAATCTAGACCTCAGCGTGACGGAGTTGACAATAGGTGTAGATTTATCAGGTAAAGGGGTTATGTAGAACAAAACTCATGAAAATAACATGAAATTCGATCAATTTGAGGAACAAACTGGCCCAGATGGAGAGTTTGCGTCATCTCATGTTCTTCTCAACACACAAAATATGTTCAGTTTCGGAGCGTATGTTTTTGTGGGCAACCTCTTCTATCAAATATTTTTTCAATACGTAGCCGTATACAGGACGTGTTTAGGCTACCAATGATGTAAAATCATCTATTCTATCTAAAGAACATCCGTGTTACCGATTTCCTGCCCTCTTTTGTGTTATTAAAGTGATTTATCTGGTGTACGGTGTGACGGAGTTGACGTCAACTCCGTCACGCTCGTCGAAAGTTTTATGAAATTGCACATTAAAACGTTATTTTGGTCCAGATAATTAAAGGAAGTAGTATTGCTACCTTTTTATACACTCTCTCTCTATTTTCCTACTAAGACATTGCCTATACATCGTATAATGTGTGAACGAGAGTGCCGTCCTCTAACCTCAAAACCGGAGTCACCCTGACCAGGTTACAAACCAAAGTAGCAATACATATAAAAATTAAATTCGTTACCGATGGTTTCTATTGCTTCCTGTTCCATAGCGCCACGTCTTTTCAGTTGGCCGATGACCCAAAAGTGATATTTTAGGAAATATTTTTGGAGCTTTCCCGGCCAACCTAACCTCTCGAGCACTACGTATTTTTAAAACTTCTAAAACAATACTTTCATCGAGTAGTTTTCGCGGAGGCTTTTCCGGTCGTTCGGCAAGTGTGCCCCTGACACTTTAAAGCAGAAAAATGGAAATTATACACGAAAAAATTGTAAATTTTTTGAAAGGCTAATTTTGCACTCCACCGTGTAATCACCCAGCTCTTGTCCGGAATTCGGCAAAGTCCGCATGGACTCGGACATTAGGAACGTACTGGAGTTCGCATTTTGACCATTTAAACTGCTCTAGTCACCCACTGTTGCAGTATTCTAAGGTTTTTAGTGTTACACCAGGTAATGTTAGTGCTTTCGAGTATCTAGGTGGTATAAAACGAGGGGGAAATCACTTGGGTTTGTAGCATACGAGGTATTTCGTGGTATTTTTCCCGAGGGGTGGACGACTGGATGGCTCCCTGTGTACAGGCCAAAATGTACTCCAGGTGTTCTCCGACTGTACTCCGTCTACTCCGGCTGTTTTTGTCGCAAGTTCTCCGCGTACTCCGACTGTACTCCGGGTGTACTCCGGGTGTAAGCTCCGACAGGCAATCTTCAGTGTTCTCCGACTGTACTCCGTGTACTCCATACTCCTGTGTACACGAAAAATTCAAGTCGCCCACCCCTCGATTTCTCCTGCCATTTCGGCTATTTCTCGCCTATTTCGGATTATTTCTGGGTATTTCGCGGTATTTCGGAGTATTTCGGGGGTATTTCGCGACTATTTCACCGACTATTTCGCGTCTATTTCGGGTCTATTTCGCTCTATTTCACCTTTATTTCGCCTTTATTTCGGTTTATTTCGGGGGAAGGTGTACGAACTATTTCGCAAGTGATTTCCCGCTCGGTATAAAACCCTTTTGAAACCATATCACATAGTTGTGAAGGGTCGCGGAATCTAAACGGCCCGTATTCTGAGAATCACCCACCCACGACACTCCCGCCGCACTCGCTCTGCACCCACCGCGCACCCACATCGCTCCCAGGACGCACGCACCCACGCCGCACTCGTGGCGCTCCCGTATCGCGACCGCCTCGCACGCGCCGTGCACCCATTCCTTTTTAGCAGATGATACATCATACACAACTGAAATTGATGAGGCCCCCCCCCCCCCTTCCACCAGACATCCAATCTAATCTGCTCCCCACCACGTGTGGTGTCGCTTGTGGCGTGGCGGCTGCCCTCAGTCTTCATTTAGCCTTCAGCGCCCACCGAAGCGGAGAGGTCGAGTTGGCTCGGCGCTTAACCAACGTTGCCTTTTTCGGCTGTACACGTGCTCCGAGGTTTGTGTACATGGTAGCTGCGCAAGCGCACAACACGCTCTGCGTTGAACGCCACCGGTCCTAGTTCGTGCGGCGCTGTGATTTCTCGAGTACGGGCCAACAGAGAAGGGCCATTTCTGATGCTTAAGCTAGGCACTCTCCTGCCAACGGGAAAACTAACGTGATATGTGTCTGAGGGGTCCCCTATTCTTCATGTGGATGTACAATGGGTTACGCAAATACCCGCGAGTATTCGAGAGTTTTCGGGGGTTTCGCGAGTTGTTGAGCATTGAGCATTTCCGAGTTTGACACTAGAAGGACCGGGATTTTCGTATATCATTTTGACCCCTCTACAGTTTTTGGCCGTTTTTAAGGCTGCAAGGCTGCAGTTTTATGGCACATGCTTAAGAATTTGTGTGTTTCAAGGTACCTGATGCCATGAGTTGACATTGAGTAGGTTCAAAGTATGTTTGGGTAGGCAGGCAACCCGCACGGCATAAAACCATCTTTTTGCTATTTTTCCATCTGTTTATGCGAACTGTTTGCAATATTTTAGAGGTTTTTGAACTTCAAAATTAATATTCTACTTAGTACACATTTCGACGCGTCCTAAGAACAAAGTCTGATCTGTTTGCGCGCCCGTCAACAAAGTCCGATCTGTTTGCGCGCCCGTCAACAAAGTCCGATCTTTTCGCGCGCCCGTCAACAAAGTCCGATCTCTTCGCGCGCCCGTCAACAAAGTCCGATCTGTTTTTGGCCGCGCTCTGCATCGCTGGTTTAGTCGGGTTTAGTTAATTTGTATCTTAACTACTATTGACAATATACAAACAGTAATGACTGCTATGTGATCCTAAGAGATTGAAGAATAGCTGAGACCGAAAATGTTAAGCAAAGATACAGAAACAGAATTCTCACAAAGCTCCAAACGTTCGCCTACCGAGCGCGGCCAAAAACAGATCGGACTTTGTTGAGCGTCACACAAACAGATCGGACTTTGTTGACGGGCGCGCGAAAAGATCGGGCTTTGTTGACGGGCGCGCAAACAGATCAGACTTTGTTCTTAGGACGCGTCGATTTGTAAGTGTGCGATTTTCAGAAAACTTAAGTACTCTAAAAGCGGGAGTGTAATCCACGCAAAAACAGTTTATTTTTTACCAGACAAAAAAGTGCGTGGCAGTTTTGGAATTCGCAAAACCATCTGTACTTTGTGCTACGCGCCCCTCGTTGCGCTCAGAGAACGATTCCGGTGACGCAACTACCACTAAAGCCTTGGATGTGATGTGATCCAGAAACGGGGTTTTGTGACGTACGTGTTGCCTACCTTCGCCGAATTAAGGAGTTTAAAAGTGTCACATGACCGACCAAAAGTCATTAGCTACCCTAAATGACATATACGGTCAGCCTTATTAATGAAAAGTCAGTCCTCGTCAGGCTACACCTATAAAATCTCGCGAAGGGGTCAAAATGACCCCTCGGTCCTTCTAGGTATAAGTAGTAATATCTTCGAAAGTTCTTCTCGCAGAGACGTCATATTTTGCGTACAAGCGTCTTTCGGTAGTACATGAAAAGTCGGAAGTGATAAATCGGCGAAAAAAAAATTCATAGTTCCTCTGGCAATAAAAAATCAGAAGGGGTCATTTTGACCCCTCCGGTCCTTCTAGTGTTAATGCGATTGTAAGGCGAGTATTTGCGAATATTTAGCGAGTATTTAGCGATCTTTGGCGAAATCGCCCTCTGGCGACCTAACGGTTAGAGATAGAGCCAAGCGGACAAAATTTTGGCCCGTAGATTTAACCCGGAGGGTTCTACTTTGACGAGTTACTTCTTAGAAAGATGTTCAAAAAATAAAAAAAAAATTTTTTTGATTTATTTGACAGGCCAATTTTTAAGCTAGAGGGCTCAAAATCAATACACTACTTGCTTTTTATGATACAAAGCTACACTAAAAAAAATTAGGTACCTAGCTCAAACCGTTCTCGAGTTATCGTGATTACAGACAAACACAGACAGACAGAAAGACACGAAACTTTTTGATCATCACTGGCTTCGCTTTCGCTCAGCCAAAAATAACCAGAAACAACATTTCAAACTAGGGGCTAAACTCTGTGGCATTTGATAGAAGTGACGTAAGTCTAACTTACGTCACTATCTGAGTTAGACATTGTACATAATACTTTTATAATACCTGTAATATAGAGTACGGGGTACACGACTCAGGCGAGTCCCCCACCCCTCGATCTGCCCCCTTAAATAGGGTATTTCGGGTAAGCGAAGCAGCGGAAACGGAACGACCGAGCAGCAGCTGGATTCATAACAGCCTGCAAGCTGCGCATGCGCAGTAGACTCTGCGCCGCGCTGCCGCCTCCCCCTCTCCCCGGCGCATCAGAGGCTGAGATGGAACCAGCGGTGGACTGGGCAGTTCTGTTTCCACCGCTCCGCTTATCCGAAATACTCTATTCTAGCCATATGTACGCCAGACCAGGTCTCGCGTAGTCACAGCGTCACAGGCTTGGCGCCTATTACTCTTTATAATACGAAGACTTCTCTTCGTAAGAAACTAAGAGTGTAGAGCATATGTAAAAAACCGAAGGGCCTTTTTGCCTGTTCAGTGGGGCTGTCTCTTTTTCGTGTTTCAGCTATGTGATGATAATAGATCCTTCACAGATTCGTCTCACATATTCCAAATGGTACCTGCTATCCTCTAGGTAATGTAAGGCAGGGGTAATATAAATTAGGTAGAGTAGAAGGGATGTTTTCGAAGTCCTGCCTGTCTGTCCACACGACATCTCAAGAACGGATTGGGCTAGCGACTAGAGATTTTTAGGGTCACTTTTACCATGAAAAGATGTACCGAGTGAACGATGAGCTTTCTACCTCATAGGGTGTTCTTAAACGGAAGTGAAAAAGAACAAACTCACTGATTTATCTGTTTCCATCCGTTCTGTACCATGGTAGTTGGGTCCGGCCCTAACCTCTCAAATATGGAGGGAAGCTCGAAACTGATCTGACAGTTTCTCATCCCTAAAAGTACGGAAAGGCACGTAGTGAGCTCGTCCAATTTGTGCCGTTACGGAAATAGAAAATTCAGTGAGTTTGTTCTTTTTCTACTTTCATTTAGGATTGCCTGGAACACCTTATTGAAAAGGCCATTCCGATCAGCGCGTTAAGAAGAACACAAGAAGCACAATAAAGCCGAGGATGGGGATAGCAAGCAGAGTTGTGCGCGCGAGCCAGGTGCCTTCGGCAACCATTGGGTCCCTTCGCATTTGCCCCTGACTACCCCAGACTTCATGTTACACACTGCCCCAGGATACACAGCCTGTTATGTGGCCTCGCAGGCCGAGACCCATCGAGGAAGTGTTAGTGACAACGCTTATTCAGAGTCTCGTTCAACCGTTGACCCCCCCCCCC
>NW_026267305.1:310154-314445 GCF_000697945.3 Frankliniella occidentalis | reverse complement strand
TCTTTATAATACGAAGACTTCTCTTCGTAAGAAACTAAGAGTGTAGAGCATATGTAAAAAACCGAAGGGCCTTTTTGCCTGTTCAGTGGGGCTGTCTCTTTTTCGTGTTTCAGCTATGTGATGATAAGAGATCCTTCACAGATTCGTCTTTGTTACCGGGCGCTCTGCAGATGTTGCTTTGTTCGACGGACGCGTCGAATTATGGCGAATGAATTTTAAATTTATAAAAAAGAGAAGAATTTCACCGTTTAAAAACTGGGAAGTTTCCGAAAATTTCTAACAGCAGTGCTCGGCATACCTTTAATTTTCGCAGTGCTTCCCTACTCCCGCCATGATTGTGCCCTCCGTGCTCGCGGCCGTGGCCGCGCTACTGGCTGCCGTCTGGTACTACTTCACACGCAACTTCAGCTACTGGACTGACAGGGGCATCGTGTCCTGCAACCCCTTCTCGCTGACAGGCGACGGTGGCGGCGGCCTGCCCTTCGGCAAGCCTTTCTACGAGCTGCTCACGCCCATCTACCAGAAGTACAAGGGCAAGGAGCGCTTCGTGGGCACGTTCCAGGCGCGGCGCCCAGTCCTGGTCCCCATCGACCCGGAAGTCACCAAGGCCATCCTCACGAAGGACTTTAGCCAGTAAGGACACGTTTAACAAAATTAGGGCATCTCTGCCTAGCATAAGTATAGCATCCCTGACTATCATAACCTGAAGCATTGAACCCCCTGCCTCACCTCACATATTCCAAATGGTACCTGCTATCCCCTAGGTAATGTAAGGCAGGGGTAATATAAATTAGGTAGAGTAGAAGGGATGTTTTCGAAGTAAACGACATATTAACGTTCTTAAACCAAAAAAATATCATATTTAAATTTTCTTTTTAAGGTCGGGGTCCGTCCTGCCTTGTAATTCTCAGTGTAGCCATTTTTAAACAAGTTATAACTTTCCCTCTTAAAAAAACGTGACAGGCTGTTAAGAAATAAGTTATGGAGCCTTGATTCTACGGTAAAACAATACGTCAATTGTTTCGAAAACTTCCAATATATAACAGTGTGGGTGGGCATAAAGTTTCTGTTTGAATTAAAAATTTTCATGTTTCGGCAGTTTTCACGGTCGCGGCAACCCCACTGACGAGAGTGATCCTTTCAGCCAGAACCTTTTCTTCCTAGAAGGCGCACGATGGAAAAACCTAAGGATGAAGCTGAGCCCCACTTTTACCTCGGGCAAACTCAAGGGCATGTTTCCCTTGATGTCCGGCATCACCGATCAACTGAATGAGGCGGTGCGGGACAAGGCCGCGAAGGCTGACAACGAGGTAGGAGGAAGATTAAATGCACTCTACAGCTAAAAGAAAATTGACACCTCTGTTGGCAGGTTTTCGACCTGACCTTTGAAATGTCTCGAAAACGAATTCAAAATGATATCTCTCTTGAGTACACTGTTGTATGTACGAGGGTTCAAAGAATAATTTCAGAGCAAAATTAGTCACTTGACAATTTAATTGATCACCCTGTTGCCTATTGTTGGCCTGTAGGGACGCCAGGAAAATAAATATGGTAGTTGTGTGGTTGCACGGAAAAAAAAGACTTTGTTGTGGGGATCAGTTCTGTTTGGTAGGCTAAATTCGATAGCTGGAATCGAGAATCCGATACTCACAAGCAGGGGTTGGTTCTCACGACCGGACACTTGTACGAAGAGAACCAAGCTGGGGTTTGTTCTATTCGTACAAGTGTCCGGTCATGGCAACCAACCCTTGGTTGTGGGTCTCGGATTCTCGATTCCAGCTATCGAATTTACCCTACCAAACATAATCGATCCTGACAACGAAGTCATTTTTTTCCGTGTGTGATACAGTGATTAGTCACCTTTTTTTCACGTGTCAATCGGTTACCAATTTTGATACGGACAAATCGACAAGCGAGAGTAAGAGCCGCTTTCCTCTAGCGAGCGTTTAGAAACCTCCCCCCTCTAGCGAGCGTTTAGAAAGCCGCTTACCTCTGCAGACTGTTTGGAAAACCGCTCAAATGACATTTTTACACATTTTGAGTTATCGGTATCATTATAATCAGCGTCTTTTGAGAATCGCTTGATACCAATATCTCAAAATGCATAGAAGATCCATTTCAGCGGTTTTCCAAACAGTCTGCACAGGTGAGCGGTTTTCTAAGCGGTCAGTACAGGTAAGCGGTTGTTATTATCGTGTGGCGAAATTTGCCTATTCACAACACATACCACATTATTGTTCATAGTCGAAACGCAAAGAAACGCAACCACATGTGGTTGGTCATATCAAAAACTTAATCCAAAATTGTATACAAATATCCGCTTCTCGGGTACTATGTTCTCGAGGCCGCCACCGGGCGCAGGACGCGCGGCAGCTGAGGATAACCCGATGTGTGGTTACTACCTGAGGTAAGTAGTCAGCAACGCCCACATCCCTCCTCTCTTTGTGACACAGGGTCTAAATACCCGATTTTGAGTTATGTCGCCCCGGTGCCAGTACGAGCACTGTTGATCGGGGACGATTACTGATGGCGAGGAAATGTAGCGGGATCATAGACCTATCGAACAGTTTTCCTGCATTTGCACCGAAAAGGCGAGCATGTGCCGGAGTGGCCTGTTTGGCGGGACGCTGTACAGTCCGCTCGCCGCGCTCCTCCCCCGTGGCGTACGCTGGATGCTGGACGCTGCTGGACCGGGAGAGGGCTCGTTGTGATCGTTGACTGGGGTTGCAGGTGGAGTTCAAGGAGCTGCTAACCCGCTACAGCACGGACGTGATCGGGTCGGTGGCCTTCGGCATCGACTGCAACACGGTCAGGGGTGAGAGCGACGAGTTCTACCTCATGTCGCGCGAGCTGTTCAGCCGCAACCTGCTGGGTCTCTTCCGCTTCTTCCTCGTCTCCATCCACCCCGTGTTCGTCAAGCTGCTCCCCTTCCGGACTGTCTTCAGGGGCATGACCACGTTCTTCCTCTGCCTCATGAAGGAGACGGTCGAGTACCGCGAGAAGAACAAGGTGCGAGAAGAATGTGCGATACCGCATCTATATTGATAGCGATCGCATCGATAAATCGTCGTGTCGGTCTTTTGAATTTGATATTCCGCTATTTGGTATCAATATTTCCACCCTCCTTACGAATAGGATAGGGACCTGAGTAGCATGGACGTCGAAAGGTTGTCGACCGACTGTTAAAAGTAGGTTCCGATAGCCCTTTGAGCAAATACTCTCTCCACTATTAGATGATGATAGAGATCTTTAAATCTACCTGGACAAATTTCCGAAAATTACTGGGTTTTTTTTAGTAATTTGCCAAAAATGGCCCAAATGAAACGGAAACGCAATCTTAAACATTAATGAAGGGTAGGTATTATTGTTTTCTGACTTCGAAATAGAAATTGAAGAATGCTTTGGTAGAAGCACCACCGCCATACGGACTGAATACAAACTGGAACGGGTTTAACGCGGGGACGTAGGATAAGAGATACTCCTCTCCTCACCGCCTGATTAACAGCCCTTTAAAATGTTTGCCTCCCCTACAAGAATCAGTAATCCATCCTTGCGTTCATTATTGGTCTTACGTCTGGCCTACCGCTGTGGCCACATGGAGTATTAATGTCGGTCCTCTGTGCTCAAATGCTCAAATGCGGCGAGAACTTGAAATGTGTAATTGAAGTTCATGAAGAATTGAAAGCCCAAAACCTGTACAAACGTTCGAAGCTTCGAGCAAAATAGAACAGAAATATGATTATGTCCGCTCGTAATAGTAGAATGTGCGAGTTATTCCATCAAAATTGGGCGGCCTGGATAAGCGGAACAGCCACCTCCATGCGTGCATCCGGTAAAAGTGTAACTAATGAGCAAAGTAAGTGCGGTTTATGACATGTCTTTAAGTAATTTACTAGATTTTTACTCAATTTTTTTAAATTTACTAATGCTCTCGAACCCTTCAGCAATACTAGACTCATTTTGCATATCTGTTCCATAGTGATTTCGATATCGCTACGATACCGGATTTTAGCCCGCCCTTCTGCTGTAGAAAAGCTATCTAGCGGGCTTATGCAAACGACCTCGTGTCTGTGTGTCTGTTTCACTGGAAGGAGATGTGCTGCTAGAGACTTGAAGTTTTCAGGATATCTTTACGAAACGAAACGCCTACGGCAAATCCTGGCAACCACTGACCACTGGGGCTGAAAGGGGGTATCAAAGAAAATGAGGTAGGTCAAAAAAGTCACAAAAAAAATTGTTTTATGATCTCATAAGGGGTAACTCGTCTAAGTAGAGTCCTTGGAAAAAAATT
>NW_026267305.1:309579-310104 GCF_000697945.3 Frankliniella occidentalis | reverse complement strand
GACAGAAAAAGTTTTTTCCGACCAGACGGAGTAATAGGCTTCGCTAATCGCTCAGCCAATAACATAAGTATTCTCTGTCATCATATATGTGTATTTAAAAGATCTAATTGTTCCGCTAACTTTGGGTTGTTTTGCTTATCCAAAACCACTCTAATATGCTGATCATAAAAAAAAACTTTAGACAGTTACTTCTATATATTTGTGTAACAAGGTACTATGTATTAACAAAGCAACAATAGAATGCCATTGTCTATTGGACTAGTTGAGCTTTAACATGTTAGCAGAGAGTAAAGGTAAAACATATTTATGAATAAAGTAATCGTCAAATTTTTTGGGAAAAGCAAACCAACCAAAAGTCAGCGTAGCAACTTGAACTTGTGAATATACATATACTGCGACAGAGAGCTATTACTGTACATGAAAGAAAGTCAACTGAAACATAGGTAATTCATAGTCATCCATTCCAGCCATGTCGAAGAGATTCAGTTGGCACAAGTTGGATGGTCAGAGAAAGCGTAATAAGCA
>NW_026267305.1:306066-306768 GCF_000697945.3 Frankliniella occidentalis | reverse complement strand
GGGCCGAAGGCCCGTTACATCATTTGATTATGTTCTTCAGCAAATCGCGTGACACAAATGGCCCACAGCTTGCATTCAGTTTTAAAATGTCGATTTAAGGCCGAATACAAGCTGTGGATCATTTTTGGATTTTTCAAGGAAAATGCTTTTCCTATTCATTTCTGGAGAAAATGGATTCACCCTATAAAGACGGATATGAAATTGGGCACGAATTTTCATTGCCAATCGTTTTGTATACGGTCACTCTACAAAACCCCCAAGGCGCAACAAAATTGGTGACTTACACTTCGAGTTCCCTTGTTAGGTGGAGCGCAACGACTTCGTGCAGACTATGATGCAGCTGCGCGCCGAGGACCGCGGCCGCAGCATGCTGGACCGCGCCAGCCACGTGGAGTTCAACAACGAGACCATGGCGGGGCAGGCCTTCGGCTTCTTCCTGGCCGGCCTCGACAACATTTCCAACACGGTAAGCAGCACGGCGCTGGTCATAAATTTTCATAAAGGTGGATATAGAGTTCACAAGATGCGAGCGTGGTTTTCACACCGGTAGCGTGAAAAGAGTTGTTTAGGTTAGCAGTTGACTTTATGCAACAGCCAATAACAGGCCGACTCGCTTCCTCCGAGCGCGCTTCGCGCGCTCGTCGGAAGCTCGTGTCGGGGCGCCTGCGGCGCCCCGAAGTGGGCGCCTTCGGCGCCCAAATG
>NW_026267305.1:304809-306016 GCF_000697945.3 Frankliniella occidentalis | reverse complement strand
GGGGGTTTCCACCATTCCACGTGGACACTTAGCAAAACGCCCTCGATTCGGGCTCGGTTCGTTCCCCAGCGCCGCGAAGCATCGCTGGTTCGGCTCGCGGCCGCTGGGAGCGCTGCTCGACTCGCCTGCCGTCGGCCGCCTGCCCGTGACGTGCCCGTCCACCTCGCCTCCTTCAGTCATTGTTGTCGTCGCTTGAGTGTCATGTCCGTCCGTGCAACAGTCAGCGGGCAGCGGGAGTAAAGTATTTTCGTGATCGCCACGCGTGTGCAATGGCCCCTACCCAGAGTAAGAGTCCCTACCACATCCTCTACGACGCGCACAACAAGAGGTATTGTGACCTCACCGCACAAGCCATCCAAGATAAGTGCAACAAAGTGTGGAAAGATTTGAAAGCAAATCATCGCGGGGCTGAATTGAGCAACGCTGTTCAAGAGCTTTGTCGTAAACTTAACGAGGAAGCAACTCAACGAAACGCCAAACGTTTGAACTTCTTTGTTAAGGTAAGAAAACAATTCATTTTGCTTGAGTTTCGCTCGATAAAGTTAGGTTATGTCGCCCAGAGTCGTTTATGTAAAACTATCATTTCGCGTTCTCAGGGTGTTACTCAACGGGGAGAGGAAAACTAAAAGAATATAACGACAGTTTCTCATACCATTCGAACGCGTGTTAAAATTGTCTTTGTTCTGGATGTTTTTCGGGCGAAGCGGCGCGGTCGATCCAAGGGGAAATCGACGTCTTAGTCCAGCACATCACAGTCGCATTATACAACCCGTGCTGAAATAATGACCGCACGCCTTACCGCGGCGTTCTCGAGCACACCGTCAAGTACCGCGTTCGCCCGCGATCGTCGTCGTGGTGACACCGGGCGGCGCGCGTACCTGCAGGATCGAGTCAACGCCAACCTCTCGCAGCCGACAGCCAGCTTGACGACCAGATGTAGTCCGTGCGTGCCGAGGTGGACGCCGTCGTCCTGGTGACTCGAGGCTGCGGGCGCCCCTGGCCCTGCACTCGGACGCTTGGCGCCAACTGCCGTCGTGGCCATGGGCCTCAAGTCCTGCGGGCCCCGGGTCCGGCCCACTACTCAGCGGCGTGAGGATGGGATGCGCACTATGCGCAGACCCTGGGCCTGGGCCCTCCTGCGGCCTCCAGCTGCGGCCTCCAGCTGCGGCGTGCAGCTGCGGCCGTGCAGCTGCGGCGTGAAGCTGCA
>NW_026267305.1:302383-304470 GCF_000697945.3 Frankliniella occidentalis | reverse complement strand
ATATTTGAGTGCTAAATGAACTGTTTTTATTTCATAATAGCATCACGCACACGCAAACGTGTCGCTGAAAATCATATTGTGAATAGTAGCGATGAGGAAGCCGACGAGGACCGGATCGCTGGTCATTGTTCTCGCCGGGAATTTGTGCCCATCAAACCAGCACATGCTCAGGATCGCACGGAAAAGAAGATAGCTGCCATGGAAAGTCAGCTCAATTCGCGACTAATAGCCAGGGGTACGGAGCTAGCCGAACCTGACAACTTAAAGCAAATTTCCGTTTTGGAGAAGAAACTGGCTAAATCTAAGAGTGAACTGAAGCGGCTTTAATATAAGGCGACGCGTGAGCGAAAGTACAGACGGGAAAAGAAGAGGATTACTCAGGAATTAGTGGCTGATAATACAGAGATGGCGAAAATACTAAAGGTACTACTACTATATGTAAATTTTGATAAAGTTCCCTCATAATTCGATCGCGCACCTGTGCGTATTATTATTCGTATTATTATTATTACTACTGTTATTATTTCTGTTTCGCGACAGGTCCGGCAAAAGTCAGGGAGGCCTCGCCTCGAGGAAGACCAACAAGGCCTTCCCGATGCTATTATGGACATAGCACAGCTCGGTAGTGCAACCGATGAGAGGCGTCGGTCTGATGTTTTCCGGTCGGTACAGACTGTAGATCAGCTGCATGAGGCGCTCCAAAGAATGGCAATACAAATATCAAGGAGCGCAACATACCTATGCTCTTACTTCCAAGGAGCAGCCGGACCTTGGAGGGACAGCGACATATCGTCACTGTACCGGTGAAACTTAGTCGCCCTTAGACTTCGCTGCACTAGAGCCACGAGGACGGTAAATTCTGTACGGCCACAGTAAGGTAAATAACATAAAAAAACAGGAAAGGAAATGATTTCATAAGAGTTATGTCACAATTTTAAAAAGGGTTTTAAACGATTAATTATTTTGCAGCGAATTTACAGCATTTTGGTGGTTGACACACCTGAGATGAGTAAGACATTTATTGCACTTTTTT
Source organism: Frankliniella occidentalis (assembly GCF_000697945.3). Lineage (NCBI taxonomy): Eukaryota > Metazoa > Arthropoda > Insecta > Thysanoptera > Thripidae > Frankliniella > Frankliniella occidentalis. The sequence goes on along the minus strand of NW_026267305.1, from coordinate 303,437 downwards.
AACTTAAAACACTCTAAAAAAAGTGGCAATAATTGCCTTTCTCATAGTTGAAGGGGAAGGGGCGCCGGAAGTGTGGGAGCTAGATCGATCGAACGGCGATCTCACCGAGTTTCTCTTTAAACAAGGGCTCATTGTACGAAATGTCATAGACTTTATTGACTTGGCTGTCCGCAAAATTTGTTTAAGGAGAAACGATGGTTTTTTGGTAAAGAATACGTCAAATCTCAAGCTGTTTGTTCCAAAAGTTACGTATATTTGTGTTGGTTCTTTTCAGACAAAGATTTGTGATCTGACAATAAAAAAACTTTACTTGTTAAACGCATTTGAGCAAGAAGACGGTCAAAGTTTTATTTGTCCTTATATTTTTTCCAACTACAGGACTAATATACGTGCTTTTTTTGGTGTTGGAATTTAATTATGGATTTCTTTCAATATTTACTTTAATAATTTCCTAGGTCAGTTGAGACACTAGCTTCTTTGTTAGGACCTAGCCAGTGCGCTATTATCTCAGAGGACGACAAGGCCCGTTTGCCGCTGGGCATTACAGCTGCCAAGAATCAGGCTCCAATATTGATGCACCTAGAATATAAAGTAACATTGCCTGATCATGACTGGGTCGTGGCCCCTCGGCACAAACTTATACCCAGCGTATACGCTGGAATTATAATTAATGAAGGGAAAATTGATGGTGATCCAGCACTGGTGACATACTCAGGGCCCACTTATATAGCTATTCGAAGTGCCAAACACTGCAGCTCCACGGCCTCCTCACATGCATTCGACTTTAACTATTTGTGCAAACTTCCTGAATTTGAGGACATCCTGAAAGGCAACATTATTTACTGGCTTTTCTCTAGTATTGCCCCGTGTACTACATTATTTTTACGGCCCTTTTTTCTATTTTACTTATAAGTTGACGGCGAAGTGAAGCCCGTAATCGTATTGTCAGTTGATGGAGGCCCCGACGAGAGTCCAAGATACCCTAAAGTAATACTTCATGCTATTGAGCAGTTCCAGCACCACAATCTTGATGCCCTGTTTATATTTACAAATG
>NW_026267305.1:293069-302333 GCF_000697945.3 Frankliniella occidentalis | reverse complement strand
GTCTGTAACAGGGTGTCTGTAACAGGGTGTCTGTAACACTTTGTTGTAGCAATTTGTCTGTAACAGTGTTGTTACGGTTGTTACGGGGAACGCCCGGCAGGTAGGCCACCGACGATAACTCTCGCGCCTGGAGGTAGGCAGCCTCTCCTGCACGAGTAACTGTCTGCCGCTGGGGGCGAGAGATGGCGCTGACACCTGCTTGTCTGGAATTCCCTCCTCCATACCTCTCCCCCCTCACCTGACCAGAGATCAGCTGGGCAAGCGAGGGAGCGGAGGAGGTCTCTTTGCTGACCGAGCGCCATCCGAGTAATCAGCTCTTGTGACTCTGCTCCAATTTTACCATTTTATCAGTTCACTCGTGAATGGTCCGGAGTGACCTGTGTTGTTCATTTTCTTGGTCTTAAGGCCTCATTGGTGAGTCTTCCCAACAGCATTCGTTTTATGATACAGTTCCTCCTGGTATCCTGTGTGGACTCATGTGTCTCTCATTATTGCATTTAGGTTGCCTTGTGTCATTGACACTTTTAGTACTGCCTGATAAGTACACTATGGAGGGCTAAGTCGCCTTGGGTGCCCTGGCCAGTCATCATGATGATCAGCAACGTCGGTCTCCTCAGGGAAACCATCTGATACTAACTATGTAACCACCTCCAGTACCCAGCCTCCATGCAGGTGTAATTCAATGAATTTACATAAATCCCTGCCACTTGAACCATCAGTCAAAATGTTATGTACTTGTATATAATTTGTCTGTTTGTCCCTAGGAAGAATAGTTTCGGATTTAATTAACCAGATTTTCCTCGTGTTAAATTGGCGTTTCTTGCCTTGTTTGGGGACAGGTAGCTGGAAAGGCAAGTGATTCGTAGATTGCGTGCCACTCTTCCAGTAACTTGTCCCCAGTAAGGTCGTTTATTCTAGTTGCCTTGTAGGCTGCCATCATAGAGTCTATTCTGGTTAACGTAACTTAGTGTACTCAATGCGAGTTTTATGTCTCCTTAGGGTCGAACAGCAACAGCAACCGTAAATTTCAGTATAATAGTACCTCTCTATTCGTTTATAATTTGACTCCCATACCCAAGTATGCAATACTAAGAAAAGAATTAGTATTACACACAGAAAAATACGAGAAAGAATTTATTGCAATGTCAGAAAATAACAAGAAAAAAACGAAAGTAATTGAAAGAGACATACAAAGGTTTCAGTACAGGTAAATTTGGTACAGCATATTACAAACAGAAAAATACAAAAAAGATTTTATTGCAATGTCAGAAAAAGACAGGAGAAAAACAAAAGTAATGGAAAGAAAGATACAAAAGTTTCAGTACATGTAAATTTGGTACAGCATGAACAACTCAATTCGTAGATATGAAAAATAACAAAACACCAAGTATAAGAGAATTAAGGACAGTGAACGACTTCGTAAAGATGTCGAAGCATTGGTAGACAAATGCAGCAAACAGACTGGAAGAAAAAAACACGAGTTAGTGAAACTATTAAGAAAGCGCAATGACATCTTTCACAAGGATAACAGTACTTTTGTTAAAAATGGCTGGACTAATAATGAAATAGATACAGGGGACCATCCCTCATTAAGCACACAGCAAAGCACATAAGCAAATATAATATGCAGGCTGCGTTGGTGACCATTAAAAAGTATTAAGAACAATGGGCCATCATACCCAGTCAATCAGCATGGGGTTTTTTAATTCTTTGTGTAATGCAAAAGACTGGAAAGGCATAGAATGCAATCACCAGAGTCACAAAAACACATATGCCAAAGGTACAGGACTTTTTGCATCTAATGAAAAGGAAAAAAATGTATCATGTTTTTCATTTACCCAAAGTATACCACAACATTGAAATATTCAGAAGATCAACCAAAGACAGGTATAACATTACATGAAGGACTAGGACTATGACATAAGCAGTTTGGGTTTACCAGCCTAAGCTTCAAGCTGGCTGCAGGACCAGATGCCTTTCAATACATGACTAACCGAATCATCACTCCAACCATTGAGAAAACCTCAAATAATAAGATAAGAAACACAGGGTAAGTTTACCTTGATGACAACTGCATAAGTGGGGATTATTTCCAGAAAAGTGGCAAAGATTAGACGGTCTATTCAACAGGATCAAACCAGCAGGTTTCATAATAAAGGCAAAGAAATGTAAGCTATTCCAGCCAAAGATAAGCTATCTGGGACACAGATTATCTGAAAAAGAAATAAAAACAAATCAAAATAAAATAAAGAAAATAATGAGTTGACCAGCAAGAAGAATGTAAAAAAAGGCAAGATCATGAATACAGTTAGTCCAGGACTACTCTCTAAATATGTTTCACACACATTGCAACGATAGCTAATCCCATATTCAAGTTTCAAAAGAAACAACAAGCATTTGAATGGACCAGAGTTTGTCAAGAGTTATTTGATAAATCAAAAGACTCCTGAGAACAGCACCAAAATTAGGACCTCAAGATATGATTACTGGAGAGTTTACTATTAACACAGATGGTATTTTGTTCGGCCTTGGCTGTGTCCTAAGCCAAGTAAGAATGGAAAAGAAATCACAATAGGCTACTTATCCAAAATACTTAACACTCCACAAAGAAACTATTGTGCAACACACAGGAAGCTACTTGCACCTGTCAAGTCAATAAAAGCATACCATCATTACCTGGCAAATTCACTGTTTGTAGTTAAAACAGACCATGCAGAATTGAAGTGGTTAATAAATTTCCAAAATCATAGTGGTAAGACTTCACGTTGGCTTGAAAAATTAGGACAATACAGATGTGAAATGGTCCATGTAAAAGGAACAGTCATAGGGCATCCTGATGCTTTATCGAGAAAGACATGTGATGTCTGCAAGAAATATTTCAAACTGAAAAGAGAAACAAAACAGTATTAGTCTGCCACTCTCAAATCCAATTGGATTAAAAGAAAAAAAGGTATTACAACTGATACTACCAGCCAAACTGGTAAAACAAACAGTGAAAGCTTACCATGATCAGCTGGTAGTATGCAATCATATGAGGGTGTCCAAAACATTAGGATTCCTTAAAAAATTCTTCTGATGGCCAGCAATGTTTGAATACACAGATAAGGTAGTTTCTCAGAACAGAATTTGCACAAAGTTCAAACACCCAGCTCAGGAATTATATTTATGAAACTTATTCCTTTTCAGATGTTGAGTGCAGGTTCACTTTTGACCTGAATTAGGATGATTTAAGATGAAAATTAAGTTTACAAGCATTATGAAAATTGATTAACATAACATAATATAATGTAGAACAAGATTTTCTGGCTAACTTCAAGATCAAATAAGATACTGTGTCGTCTAATCTCTCACTCACGTTTTTAAAGGACTAGAGCACCATCTAACTCATTAATAATTTGCCTTAAATACTTTTCTGATAAAGTTAATAACTCATTATTGTGCGATTCATCATAATTTAAGATCAAATTCTGATACAAGTAAATCAAATATTCAACTTCTCCTTTTTCTTCAAATGTGAGGTTATCAAAAATTACAGTAGCAATTTCATTAATAAGTGATTGGTCATTTCTCACGGCTTCAATTGTTAAAGATATTATTTCAGTGTTACTTTGGACTACAAGTTGACAGTTTAACAAAAAATTTACAAAATCGTGAACTTCTTCATATGCAGTACTCATTTTTAGGCAGATAAGGTTTCAAAAATAAATAAAACGAATAGGATTTACTTGTCAATGTAAAACTAATGATTCATGAAAACACTGGCCCTAACCGATAGAAATTAATAATACTGTTACCGTACAAAAATTTAGAATGTCTGAATAATTTATGAAGTTATGTTCTGTTTCTATGTGAATGTGATAGTAATGACACTTGCTTATTGTTGCTAAGATATTAAGTAAACTTACAACATTCCCTTACTTTCTTATTTAGTTTCCAATTGACAGTCTGTTAATGAGAATTGCATTAGTTCTTATTGAAAACAAAACCTTATGAAGATGACTTTCAATCTAATGTCAAATCAAAACGTATTACAAAATCTGATATGGGGAAATTTAAGTAAGCTTATCTCGACAACAGATAACATATTTATGAAAAAATGTAATGACTACTTTGTGACCCACCTGTATAACCTCAGAGTTGGAATTCATGCAATAGACAGAATCCCTAAAATCACTTTCACTCAAAAGAAGCTTGTAGTGTGAAGCTAGTCACATTAAATTTCAGAGTTTGAGTCAAATTCATGTTTAGACTTGCTATCATGCCTTCAGAAACTGAAAATGACAAGACGTGACTTTAAAAAATTACAAAAATTCAATACAATAAAAAGAAGATCTTGAAAACTGAAAAGAAAAGAAGATAACCTTACTTCAGAATTACTAAGAACAAACAAATTTAATAAGAGAACTAAAAATAGTATAAAATAGGTATTCAAACACTCATTCTCTTTTTCAAACAAACCTTCCACAAGTTTTCAAAGACAGATTAAATATAGTTTAACTGAGCCTTGAAAATGCCGGTTTCTTGTACATTACTTCAGTGTCTTAAGACAAACACAGGAAAACAAACGTCCTAAATAAAAATATTGCTGTTTACCTGCACATAAGCTTTTTGAAATGACGGGCGGCTATCCGCAGATAAACCGCCTGCAGACAACTAACGACATCGTTTCAGTTGATTAACCGACTAAATTTCTCATAAATTGCAACAAACCTCCCAAATACCACTTGAACATACATCAAAGACCGTAAAAGTTTTCATATTGACTATTTGCTTATCAAAAAACTGTGTATCCAAGGAGGTCTTTAAATAATTTAAAAATAAATAATAACAGAAAAAAGCATGTGTATCAAAATTACAAAAAGAAAGTGAGGTATGTTTTTGTAATTGTGTGTCAAAAAAAGTCATGGACGTTTATGAAAATTTAATAAAGACAAGACAGATATAAATTCTTGTTGGATGTCGAAAGCATAAACACTAAAAGAAATTTTAGAAATCTGTCGAACCAAGGAGGTAAGGGTAGGATATAATGCTGTGTTAACCTCCTCATATTTGGAATTAACATTAGAATAGCACCTTTCTGTTAATGTTAATAAGGATTCTAAGATTTCAAATTCAAAAACAATCTGTCACACAAAATATAGAATCCAAAGTACGGTTGGTTTTGCTCACATTGTACATCATAACGTTTTAGAGAATAAATACTTCAGTTACAACAAAATTTTGTTTACTAATTGGTATAACATAACAAAATAGGTAAAACGGAATCATTAAAATAAGATTTCATAGTGATAACAAATGCCTATAAGACAATAAATTCTTCATCAAGATCTTCAAAATAACTGAAAAGGTAAATTAATCACATTAGAATTATCCAATAGCTAACGATAATGACAAAACCAATGTCAAAGAAATACTAACTGTGAACCATCAACAATACTAGTTTGAGAAAGTTCATCACACCGCAACTGACAGGTACAGCTTCGAACAGACATTAAGTTCAATTTGCAAAAAAAACAACGGATACGCTTACTTTCAAGGTTTTCCAACAACTGATGTACAATGACAAGTTTAAGTAATTTGTCTATAACAGTTAAATTGTCATCATGATCAACACATCTTGTACAAATTTTGACTAGAGTATCATCTTTAAGTAAACAAATTTGATACGTCACAGTTACACAAGAAAAAAGAGGAACAAAGCCATTTTGACATATTACACCCATCATTTAACAAAGTTCAACAATTTATGATGTATTACAACTGTTAGATATGACATTCAGACCTCTCCACTCATGAAATTATTTTTCCTTCACTGTGGAATCACAGAAACACCTGCTAAATTGTCATTGTTGTACAGTTGCCTGACAACAATATCTCAACCACTTTGCACAACTAATTTTTGACAGTCATACTTTTTTTTCAATCAAAATTACAGACATCAGCTGCAATATATCTAAAGAAACCTCTTCAGGCTAAACAGTTTTACAAAATATAACAATACAACAAAAAGATGGACCCACCAGACACAGTAAGTATTAAAAAATTTTGAAATAAAAAAAATTGTTAAGGTACAACATACTCCACAGAGTTAGCCCACAATTTCTGCTGGAGCTTAATCGGAAGGGTTATAGTGTTTTCTGTAGCTATAATAACTGAGGTCCTAAAAAGGGTTTTTTAGTCAAACTAAACCTAAAAAGTCTACTTCATGAAGCCAACGAAGACCTACGCCCACAAAGTTAGCTCAAATTTGGTAACGAAGTCTTCTAAGAACGCTTGTAGAGCTTCCCCCGGAATCCTGGAGTTCTTGCCGGCTACCACGAGGAGCACCTCACCGACAACCCCATGTCGTGGCGTGCGACCTCCTATCGCGGACTTGCAAGGGTCTAACGCTGCCCTGCAAGGGCCTAAACATCAAGTGCAACGATCTGGGCGGGGAAGACAGAAAGCGGCAGGTTTGTAGTATTGCCCCCCCCCCTTCCGTTCCCCAGCGTCCAACACATACAAACACTCAAGGGCGCCCATGGTGAGAAAGTGCACCGACCCAAGGCTGCAACAGCTACAGCAGTGAACGACACTCAGTCCAGGTCCGTCAACTCCTTGCCGGCTGCCCTCTGTTCACCGCCCAGACAGACACAGCAGCAGGTATGGCAAGGAATAGCCCCTCGGCAGTGTCATCCACTCCGCTGCCATCGAAGCCCTGACGGTTGACGTCCGCTGCACACTCAGGTTGTCGACAGCGCAACAACAGGTAGGGCAAGGAGTCACCGCACAGCAGCGTTCTTCACTCAGTGGTCAATCCTGTTACACGACAGTGCGCGCCAGGACGCGTAGTTGCCTACCCGGCCGGCGCTCCCTCGCACTCACACTCACCTTGGTGGGGTCGAGCAGCGGTCTCTGCGCGGACATCCGGTGGGGGGTGGGCCGCGAGGCCTGCACCACCGGCCGCTCGTCGTAGTCATCCTGGTGCTAGTGCTGGGATAGCGAGGGCGTGGTGGGCGCGGCCTTGGCCTTGGCGCCGAGCAGCTGAGGGCTGCGGGGCAGCACGGGGTTGCTGCCACGGGACGGCAGGAAGGGTCGCCGCTCCACCCGCGGGGCCTGGATCACGTCGTCGGCCGTCGTGCTCCGCGGCGGCGCCGGCGTGGTCGTGGTCGTGCTGCTGGGATGCGGCGGCGAGCGCGGCCGCGTCGACGGATGCGTTGGCATAGTCCTGGGCGTTACCAGCTACGAAAGGTACTCCTCGTCATCGTACTACTCCACGTCCTCCTCGGACAGCGGGGCCTGCGTTGTGGTCGTGGACGGCACCGACGGCTTCCTCGGCGACTTTGGCATGGGTTTGGGTGTCGGCGGGGGTGGTGACGTCGTCGTGGTGAAGGTGGTCATTGTCGACGTCGTCGCCAGCGTCACTTCGCTGCTGTCGTGCTGCTGGCGGAAGAAACCGTGAGTAGCGAAAAGGGACCGCGCTGCCATCGAAACCCTGGCGGCTGACGTCCGCTGCACACTCAGGTCGACAATGAGCGCAACTACAGGTAGGGCAAGGAATCACCGCACAGCAGCGTCCTCCACTCCGTGCTCATGAACGACAGGGCGACTGCAACACGCTCTCATCAACTCTCAGAAAGTCCGCGCCAACTCAAGTATGAGATCAAGGTAGAGGCCAAGTGTCGGACTACATGGCACTGGCTGTAACCTGGGATATTTGTCGGAGGGCACAAGAAGCACCTCACCGACAAGACCACGTCGCGGCGTACGGCGGCTTCATGGACTTGAGAACGCTGCCCTACAAAGGCCTCAAAATCAAGTGCAACGATCTAGGTGGGGAAGACGCAAAGAGGTAGGTTTGTGATACTTTACACCTCGGTGGAGTCGAGCAGCGGTCGCTGCGCAGACGTCCGGTGGGGGCTGGGCAGCGAGGCCTGCACCAACGGCCGCTCGTCGTAGTCATCCTGGTGCTGGTGCTGGGATGGCGAGGGCGTGGTGGGCGCGGCCTTGGCCTTGGCGCCGAACAGCTGGAGGCCAGGGGGCAGCACGGGGTTGCTGCCACAGGACGGCAGGAAGGATCGGCGCCCCACCCCCGGCGCCTGGATCACGTCGTCGCCCGGCGTGCTCCGCAGCGGCGCCGGCGTGGTCGTGGTCGTGGTGCTGGGCTGCGGCGGCGAGCGCGGCCGCGTAGACAAGTGCGTTGGCATAGTCCTGGGCGTTACCAGCTCCGAAAGGTACTCCTCGTCATCGTACTACTCCAAGTCCTCCTCGGACAGCGGGGCCTGCGTTGTGGTCGTGGACGGCACCGACTGCTTCCTCGGCGGCTTTGGCATGGGTTTGGGTGTCGGCGGGGGTGGTGACTTCGTCGTGGTCATGGTGGTCATTGTCGACGTCGTCGCCGTCGTCACCTCGCTGCTCTCGTGGTGCTGGCGGAAGAAACCGTGAGTAGCGAAAAGGGACCGCGCTGCCATCGAAACCCTGGCGGCTGACGTCCGCTGCACACTCAGGTCGACGATCAGCGCAACTACAGGTAGGGCAAGGAGTCACCGCACAGCAGCGTCCTCCATTCCGTGGTCATCGACGACAGGGCGACTGCAATACGCTCTCATCAACTCTCAGAAAGTCCTCGCCAACTCAAGAATGAGATCAAGGTAGAGGCCAAGTGTCGGACTAAATGGCACTGGCTGTAACCTGAGATATTTGTCGGAAGGCACAAGGAGCACCTCACCGACGACACCACGTCGCGGCGTACGGCGGCTTCATAGGCTTGAGAACGCTGCCCTACAAGGGCCTCAACATCGAGTGCAACGATCTAGGCGGGGAAGACGGAAAGAGGTAGGTTTGTGGTACTGCTAGTAGTAAGGGTACCTCCTAGTCGCGGCCAAATGTCTGGTACCTCCTAGTCGCGGGCATGGGTGGGGGGTCCCCCTCGAGGCGGGGGGATGGGTGGAGTGAGGGGGTATACGTTATTCCGTTCGGGGATATCGGATGCGCCCGTGCGATAGCCTGACCCACGCCCCCCGAGGGGCATAACCTCGGAGGGGCGTAAGTGCAGGTCCTCTGGTGCCTTAAAGTTGCGGGCAGGGGTGGCGGGTTGCGTCAAATCCCATGGCACCTTATTGTCACCGGCGGGGTCACCGAGGGGCGTGAGTGCTTGTCGGTCATCCTCTGGTACCTCCTAGTCGCGGGGTGGGTCCACCGCGCCCAAATTCAAATGCTCGCTCTGGTGGCGGGTTGTCGAACTACAATAGGGAATGCCAAAGTGTTGTGCGCATGCGCGGGCCA
>NW_026267305.1:291429-293019 GCF_000697945.3 Frankliniella occidentalis | reverse complement strand
TTCCAGCACCACAATCTTGATGCCCTGTTTATATTTACAAATGCACCCGGCCGTAGCGCCTTTAATAGGGTTGAACGCCGTATGGCACCACTAAGCAAGGTACTGTCCGGAGTAATTTTGCCTCATGACCGCTTTGGAACACATCTAGACGCGTCTAGTCGCACTGTCGACAAGGACTTAGAGCGGCAAAATTTCAAGCATGCTGGCGAGGTGCTTGCAGAAATTTGGAGCAGCCTCGTCATTGATAAACATCCGGTGAAAGCCGAATATGTTGAACCTGGATCAGAGGAAGAGTTGCCTTCGGAGCCACCTGCTGAGTGGTACAGCCAACACGTACGCGAGAGCCAGTACTTCTTGCAGGTAATTCATGAACAAAAATGAAACTTAAATTAATTATTCAGCTTTGAGGGATAAAAAGTCTGCAATATCTTTGAAAAAGACAAACACAGAATGTAGTTGATATCTGCAAAACTTTGTTTTCACCTCAAAACATTGCTCTTTGCTTATTTCTTACCCCTTTTATCCCTTTGCAGATAGCAAAATGTGATGATTCATCCTGCTGTTCACCTATGCGTAGTGACCTGAAAAAAATACTACCAGACGGATTTTTCCCTGCTCCTTTTCCAATGCGCCGTGGAGATAAGGGTTTTTACGTACCGAAACCAGAAGAAGTAGAAGAGACCGACTCCTTTCCGTCGCTGATGGTGCGTCTAGGAAGCAATTTGAAACCCTCTGGTGAGGGCTTTCCCAATCTACTCCCATATGATATGTACTGCCCAACGGTGCGCAACAAAATCCTAGGTATGATAAAGTATAGATAATAATTGCAAAATTATTTTTTTTTCTTATCAATATTTTATTTTTATAAAGCTGTTTTTCCCCTTGTTTTTATTTTAAGGACGAACATGCAATCAATGTGGGCACTACTTTGCTTCAATTAAGAATGCCACTTCGCATCAGCAAGCAATGCACAAGAAAGCTGCTGCGCCTGCGAAATTGCAAGTGGCCAAAATACTTACTCGACGTGCACACGAAGTTCTCTGTGAAGTGGACCCCCACGAACTCGGCTGGGAGGATGAAGACCTGATCGACGACTCTTTGGCGTTTGAGCCATATGCTCTTGAGACTGAAGATACCTTACCTGTTATAAATTCCGTAGCTGACTGGTTCTCGCCGTTGTGGACCTTGGACTCTGTATAGGCAGCCTCTTAGAAGAATAATTGCCATATACATATTTTCAGCTTCTGATTCATGTGTAATTGTTGGTTGGCATATTCTTCTTTTTTAAGGTAAAAAAATTCTATTTTTATCTACGACAATGTTAACTGTTTTTTTAAGAACAATCTTAACGATTTCGGTTACTTTCGAAAGAAAATAAACCTTGAAATAATATACATTTTGAAATTTTCTTTCGATTCCTATTTTTGTGCCAATCTATGCATATTGCGGGGTTTTACGGCAAAACACGAAAAATCCACGTGGAAAAGGGGGAGGGGTCCGGAAAATTCCACGATTGTCCACGAGGGGGGAGGGGGGGGGTCGGAAAGTGCCCAAAATGTGTCCACGTGGTTTATGGACAGCCCCTTACCT
>NW_026267305.1:286341-291379 GCF_000697945.3 Frankliniella occidentalis | reverse complement strand
GTGCCCAAAATGTGTCCACGTGGTTTATGGACAGCCCCTTACCTACTGGTTTGCAGGCGCTACATGCACAAAACCATAAACAACGTGCCCTGGCAAGCAAAAAACCAAATTCCGTAAAGAACGAGCAGATTAATTATGTAGAAAATTCATTTGGTACACCTTGCAACTTGTTATTTGTTCACAACCGCGTTGTGAAGAGGCACGACATCTTTGCACTACATCTGAGGCGTGTTTGATATTTATCGCAACAACTAGCGTGGCGTCGTGTACAGGAATATATGTAGTTTCAATGGTAAAAAATTCTAACGCTAACGCGTTAACGGCCCCCTTAGATTTTGACGTGAACATTGGCATGTATATATAATGATTCATTACATTGGTAGTTACTGATTTTGATGTACACTGCAGCCAAATATCTAAAAAACTTATGTAGATCAGATTTAATTAAATGATCTACTAAAAATATTTATACGTACGGTGGTAAATTTCCTGTACACTGAAAATTCTAAACAATTTGTCTATTAGAAATATTTCAAAGTTTAGTATGCTGATCGTTCGCCAAGCTAGCTTGCTCAAATGAACACCGCCATGACATTCACGACAAGGAACGTGAACTTTTTTAAAATGTTACTAACACAGCGTCAGATAAGAGATCACTGATAAGTGTTTAATATATTAAAAACACGTACACATTTAGACGTGTTCTATATTGTATGTTGACACTTATAATCTTAAATAAGGTAAAAACATAATATATATTTTCCGTTATAGGTTGGCTGCATCAGTATACTTTCCGCCCCTTTTAAAACGAAATTATTACAAGGCGGAACTACACTCCCAGCCAACAATCAAAGCCGTGGCTGGCGCTCAGCGGCCGCGTTCAAAACGGCGTCTGTGTTGCATCTTCATACACAGAGGCACGATAGTATTATTTAAACGCGACCACCGAATCGACGCCAGGGCCAAATCGTTTTTGGGTAGGGTTGTACAAAGCAACAGGCGATCGATCCCATTGGTTGAACTTTCCCGCGCAAACTTGTGATTGGTCAAAATTTCCCTGGCTCGACTCGGCCTGCTGCTCAGCTCGTCATTTCCATGGAAACGAGTGGATGCAAACTCGAATTTCTCAAATTTTATCAGACAAAATTGCATTACACATACCTCAAAAAATTTCCAATTTTCTGTAGTATCTTTCATTCAAATTTCATGAAATTCACTTAGGCACGATGGGCTGTGCCATAAGGGGCCATCGTCAAGAATAAAAAGACAAAACTTTCGGGCGAAAGCAATAGGCACCGCTAATCGCGGGCCTAAAAATTGTTTTCTTACCTTTATTTGCTCTTCTTTTTCAGCCGCTGGCGCAGTGGTCAGTTCTGTTAGGGTTGAAGATTAAACGAAAAATAACCAAGAATTAGTGACAATTATTTATTTGCTATTTTATGGTTCTGATGGGTCAACTCGTTAAAATAAAACCCTGGGGAGCAGGATTTGTCACTTTGGGGCCGAAGCCCTATTTACGACTCTGTCTTTTGCCCGACTCGGGTGTCAGCGCCGCAGGCCCAAGCAGATGTATGCCAGGTGCGTCGCAGCGTTACAGTGTTTCGTGCGATATCGCGAAGCCTGTTACGTGGTCTGGGGTACATCTACCTAGTGTATGCCAAGCTTAAACAAGAGCGGTGCATATAAAATTAGGCATCAAAACCACCCTTTCTACAACAACCATTTTGCAACCAGACTTTTCTTTACAGGTTCAAAATCATTGAGGCCCCCTCGTTTTTAAGCAGCATAGCTAGGTCACAGCGTCGGCAGTACGGTAAGGTGCCCTATGATGGCCACCCTTGTTTTTTCGGCGTCTATATCAGCTAACCAAGTGACCCCTCAGTTGCGTGCCTTATGGCCAACACTAAATTACTTATTAGCATCACGATTCTGCTCATTGTCAGGTTGAGATTCGGCCGCGCTCCAAACGAGCGCACAGCAGCATCATACCAAACGCTGCTCTGTCGTCCGCCCGCGGCTGGGTGTTTTCTAAAGTGAGGTCTTTAGCACAGCGCTCCCTGGGGAGCGTTCGCGTTTTGCATGTACGGACCGGAGCTTGATGGCAAAGATTGGGCTTCAATTCTACGAATCAAAATTTTTCATTTTTACAATTTTATAAAGGGTAAAGGGGTGGCCATGATTGGGCCATAGAAAACACTGCCTGGCCTAGTGTGGCCACCCTATCAATTTGGCTGTATTACTGTAATTTAACAGGGCGGAAACGGTTGTGAAATTTAGCCAGGACTTAATAAGACAGCGAGTCTCTGCTAGTGCAGTGGCTTTTGGTTTTAAGACACCGCGCCGCCGTGTTGATTAAATAAATTGGGTACAGGGTTTTGAGGCACGCTGATTTTAATACTGGTGTCGCTTCACACCACCAGGGTCATCCTGGGTCCATCGTTGAGGACCTAATGGGATCGACGATAGCGATCCCAGGTTGATGAGACTATGAACGGGCACCGACATTGAATTCAGCGTGCTTTAGAGTGCACGTGTGGCATAAAAAGCTGACCGGGATGCAGAGAAGAACGCCAAAGTAACTGCTGTTCGAGACATTAAGTGACATAGCTGGCCTACCACGTCTCAGTAACGCCAATTCCAGTAATTTTGAGGGTGGCCATCAATGGACATCAGGCAGGGTGGCCATCAATGGGATTAGTGTGGCCATCAATGGGCAAAATCATTTGATTCTTTCATATATTTTTTCTCTATGAATAAATTTTATTTTCCCGTTTTTTCGAACAGAAGCATGTTGTTTGAACCTTCTATTACACCCATGAATTTTTTTGGTACGGTATAGTTCAGACTTGGTGAAGGAAAAGGGGAGGTCGTGCTCTTAAAGTGGCCATCACAGGGCACTTTACCCCATGTACTTAATTGACCGTTTCGTTTGCTGTGTATCATAACTTATGATATCCCCTATCATTCTCTCAGAAAGCGACAGGATACAAACCTTTAGTCTGCGGTGCTGTTTTCATCCTCTCAGCAAGCCAGTCCCTTAGACGTGGATTGTCTATATTATAAAATATGGAAACACTTGTGTTGTCCCTGGTATCCCAGTTAATTCCTTTGAGACCCCGCAGAAACCACGCATCCCCGGCAAGAACGGAGTAACCGGCTCCAAGTGGTAGATTTTGCAATTCACCTTGTAGAAAAAGCAACACATGTTAAAATTGCGAGTTACCTTCAACTTACTCCCTACATGTATAAGGATAATTTTGTTTCTAAATATCTATTTTAAAAATCAGAAAATTTAGAGAAATTCAAAAAGTGAAAGCCTACACCTAGAGAATAAGGTTGTCGTTTGTCGAATGATACAATACTCCCATAGCCAGCCATACGGGCCGCTACACTACACTGTAAATAAAGTTTTACTGACTTTTCAGTACTTTAAGTCTACTGGGTTTTTTTACAGACCAGTAGTCTAAAAATTCAGACTGCACCCGGGTCTTAAATTTCAGTTGTGCCTTACCATACCACTTAGTCTGAAAATTCAGACAGACAGTATGAAAATATTTTTGAAAATGTTAAAAATGAACAAATAGCGAGCAGTTTGACAGATGCCAGGGTAGAGGGCTATGCCTAGGTGAAGACATATCTGTCTATTTGGTACTCGCTCTTGGTTGGGATCGAACCGCCAACCGTCAGGTTCGGAAGCCGCAATCCCAACCATTCGGCTGCCGGCTACCTGCGTGGGGAGCACCGTCGGCTACTGGTGTGCTTCGTCCGCCTGTCCGGTGGACTCTCCACTCAAAATTCATTTCCGTAACTCTGAATTATGGATTCAGTGTATAGTCTGAAAATATGCTTTAAAACAATCAGACAAATTGCTCTGAAAACCTGATTCAGAGTAAAAAGTCTGGATTTTCAGTCTAAACTTTGAAAATTTTGAGTGATGGTTTGGAAACAAGATTCAGACTGCCGATTCTAAAAAACATATACCGAATTTTCAGATTTTTTTTTACAGTGTAGCATGCTACCTATCGACGAAAAACTGATGGGAAGGAATGGCGGGGTGGGGGGTAGATGGGAAATTCAAAAGAGCGAAAGTACCGAATGTGGATTGTTTACTTTAAATGGAGATTTTCAGATGAAGAATTGGCCCACCCTAGTCGCAGGCTCATCGCACATGTCAGATAATTACAAATATTACCTGAACTCGATGTAGTGCAAAACTCAGCATCCAGAAAGTCGATAGGAAACTTAACCCTGCAGTCACCTAAATTCCGTACCAATGTTGGAACTAAAGTCAACTGGCTCGAATAAACTCCTTGTCTTACTTCAACCTGGAAATCAAACACCACAGAACAAAAATAATAAATTACATAGAATCAAGCGCCACACTGAAAATTAATTGTGAAGATATTAGCAAACACATTAGGAATACAAAGTATGCATTTGTAGCTGCACCTTTGGCAATAGTGTATCATGTAATAGTTCGTTATAAGTCGACCAGATCCGATTCGAAATTCTGAATATCGGGACATCGAACCAGGTTAAAGTCGAATAGACGTTTTATCCAAAGCGGTTATTCGTACAGTCGCCCAAATCCCGCTATTTTTGTCCAGCGACAACCTCTTCTGTGTGATCAAAATTCAAAATTCTGGTCACGGTGTTTGATGCGGAGTAGTTACAAAAATCAAACACCGTGGCCAGAATTTTGAGTTTTGATCACAATTAAACGTTTGTCGCTGGAAACTATAAGCGTGCGGGGTTGCCACGTCGTTTGGATAAAATGTCTATACGGTCGAATTCGAATCGGGCCGATTCGATTCGACTTCGGCCGATCGACACCTGAGAAGAACAACCGCTTACCTCCGTCGACTGGAAACAAACCCAATTACCTGTGCAACCATTAAACAGAACCGCTCACCTCTGGGACATGCAAACAAAGTAGCTTAAATGAATTTTTAGCAGATGATACATTATACACAACTGAAAGTAATAATACTTTACTTAAGGGATCGTACCCATACTACGTGACCGATTTTCTGGGATT
>NW_026267305.1:285722-286286 GCF_000697945.3 Frankliniella occidentalis | reverse complement strand
CCCCCGAAAATCACGTAGTATTCCAAAAACTGCTGTTTTTACCTCATTTCAACAAATTTAGTGAAGTCAGTCATTTTAGCATCGGCCAACCGTAAAAGGTGGAAAAGTATAACATTGCATTCTACGTATGTGCACTCTCTTTATTATTTCAAACGAAAAATAACACTGAAATCCGTTTTGTGATATTTTTACTGATTCTTTGCGATAACTGGTGTGTCTAACGCTAAAGGGTATGATAACACCCAAAAATGTGATAAAAGTATCACATTGTGATGAAATTATCACAAAAGCTGTAATAATAAGTTATTGTTTAATTATTGTGATGATTTTATCACAATATAATGAGATACTTTCATCACTTTTTGGGGGGTTGTCAGGCCCTGTTGGGAATCGCAAAACACCAGTTATCGCATGGTTTTGTAGTAAAGTGTCGCAAAACCAGACCCAGTGGAAAGCTCTGAGTGATAAATTAAATGCGATTAAATGACTCAGTTACAGAAACGCGCTAAATTTATCGTAAAATCTCGTTTTGAAAATACTACGTGTCTTCGGCCGACCCCCCCC
>NW_026267305.1:279205-280947 GCF_000697945.3 Frankliniella occidentalis | reverse complement strand
CAGGCGTAGTCTTTGATGCAGGAGCAATGATTTAAAAACCCCAGCCGGAGCGATCAACATTAGGACTAGCCGTAAACGTAAGTTATCCTCCCGTCTTCAAAGTGCATCTGAAGGTTAGCGGCGACGCATATTTACTTAATTTTGAGGAAAACCAGACTCGAGCGCCAATATATAAATACTGTTCAGGATTCTACTGAAAAATACCTTTCGGATGGTATACTTGAGTGACTCCAGGGCGAGGAGTCACTCAAGTAAACAATTACCCTATATTTACATGCTATCTATACCGCTATTTATATCATGCAAGTCCATTTGCGTTTTATTCTCCTTCACTGACACATGATATGATATGATATGATATGATAACATGATATGATAGCGTCCGGGCCGGGCTCCGAGCTGCGCTTCCAGACGATCGCCGGCCGAGCCGGGCGGGCGGGAGTAAGGTGTAATGTAGATAAGTGGCCGCAAGCGCTCTCATTGGTGGATCTGACATGCGCAGAACCGACTGCGCATCTCCATGTCAACCACTGTCAGGGCAGCGCTCGCGCCGGCGGGTACTCAAAAGCGATTAAGGAGCCAGGAAAGACCCGTCGCCGCCCCTCCTGAGGCTCGAGGCTCGACCCGAGCACGGCTGACCGGCCTAAAGCCGACCCTTGCTACCTGCTAATACCTGGTCCAGCGTGCACCCAGCACGTTTCAAACCGATCGGCGGAGTGGCGCGAAGGATCTGCCTTCCCCCACTCTCACCCGCTTGCGGCCACCTATCTACATTACACCTCGGGAGGGAGGTAGAAGGGAGGGGAAAGTGGGCGTCTGGCTGTGGCTCGGCGGGCGGGCCACCAGCCACCATCAACAACCAGCCGCCCCCCTGGTATATCTTCCACTGGTGACGTCACACTGTGTGTCTCTCTGCACGCCGCTTCATGACAGTACAAGCAATGACACGTTTGAAATATCATTCCTACTATTCATTTCAGTTGTGTAAAGTGTTCAAAGTTTCAGTTACAAATGTATCATCTGCTAAAAAGTCTGCTGGAATATGTATCAGGACCTACGATACTTACACGTGACGACCATTGATGCGCGCACGAGGATACCTGAGCGCACGTCCCAAACACGGTCACCGCGATCAACGTGCACCTCTACGTTCCACTCCATGCGGTTCTGCGACGTTTTAAAAAGGTACTCGTCCTCACCTTGCAGCTCGTCAGTCGACTTAAATACACCACACTGGAAAAACAAACAAACAAAACCACAACGCTAAAGAGCTGACGCAACTAAGCCTTTAAACCTTTCATTTTAAAAACAAACTTTGAAGCTATAGCTAGCTCCCCTAGTTGCACAGTCACAGGATTGTCGTACGGATGTCGTAAATCAGTCTGGAGTTAGGGTTCGCGGACGGCTGTCACAGTACGACAAGCCTGGAATAAACTACCACGGCCTGTGGCGTTGATACCGAGGGGTCCCCCACTCGTCAACTCGTTGTACACTTGGCCGCGCCCAACTCGCGCCTAACTCGCGACAACTCGCGACAACTCACGATAACTCGCGAAAACTCGCGTGAAAATGGCGAAAACTCGCACCAAAATCGCGCAAAACTCTCTTAAAATTGATCCCAACTCGCGGCCTACTCGCGGCAACTCGCCAACTCGGCAACTCGTTGTACACCTTTTTTGGAAGTGAGGGACCCCTTGGTTGATACCCGGGTAACTTATCAATTAAATACAAGACATTTGAAT
>NW_026267305.1:273577-279155 GCF_000697945.3 Frankliniella occidentalis | reverse complement strand
CGGTGACCGATCGTAGTATTTTGCCAAACCCCTCCCTCCCCCTTAAAAGAGGTCACGTAGTATGGGTACGATCCCTCACTATGTATCATTGCTTGTACTCTCATGCGGAGCGCTGAGAGACACCAGGCATGACGATGACGCCATTCAGTAGTGTAAGTAGGGGCGCGTGACGCGGACGGGTCCCGTCCGTCCGAACGTGCCGCAAAGCCCATAGCTACGCAGGGCCCCCTCCCTTCTAACCCGGCTCGTCGCTCGGCTCGAAGCGCAGCTCGGAGCTCGGCTCGGGCCGTCTCGGCTGAGGACCACGGAGCACAGAGAAGCAGAGATACCACTCCCAGCTTACGGGTTCGCGTCAATTCCGTACTACTAGCGCGCTCTGAAGAGCAGTACGGCCAACTACTGGGCGGGGCGGGGCGCTCAAACCCTCCAGCTGGCCGGCCGGCCGGCGGTCAGCCAGGTAGGCGTAGCGCGGGCGAGAGGGTGCCTCGTGGGGCCTCCCCAGCCGCCCGCTGAGATAATATTTCTTCCGCGGCTCACAGGAATGACCGTTTACAACAAATTTTACTTGGAAAACAATACCAGCACGGGAGTTACTCGATCGAGGTTTTGAAAATTGAAATCTATTGACTGATTCGGATTCTCTTTTTAAAAGAAAACGAAAGTTTTTCATGACCAAATGCAATCAGAGTCGAAATAACGGATATATTGGTATCAAAACAGTACAAACAATGTCAAAAATGACAATACTTTTATTTTTAGTTTGGAGTCCATGACTCGCCTATTTCACCTCTGATCGTCACAGACCATAAGATATTTTCTGTTTACTTTCCCATGTGTAGTCCAACTGTGGCCCCAGAACTGAAAGGGAAAATTACTTCAAATTAACTGTCAAATCTGTTAAATCATGTTCCTCTATTAGATGTTAGAAGTTCAGTCTTCCAAATGTGTCTCATTTATTTTTAATAATATCACAAACTAAACCCAAACTCAAACCAACATCATTCCATGTCGAACTGCATCTACAATTACCCAATCCATTGAACAGGCAATATCGTTACTTTTAATTTTGTTCTACATGTGTATAACTGTAAGCAAGGAATAAAATTATAATAATTTTAGAAATGAAAAAAGGTGCTGTTGTACAAAATACTTGTTTATCTTAACACATTCTAACTAAACTAATGTAAGAGAATACAAGTCTTACTGGTTTACCAAACAAATGTTTGACAACATCAAAGTAACGATATTGGCTGTGCAATGGATTAGTTAATTGCAGTTGCAGTTCGACAGGGAAAAATGTTGGTATACGTTTGACTTTAGTTTATGTTATTGTTAGAGATAAATGACACACAGTTGAAGACGGAATTACTAACATAAAAGGGGTACACGATTTAATTTAACAGCTTTTACAGTTTACAATTTAGTAATTTTATTGTATTAAGTTCCGAGACCAGAGTTAGACTCCTGTTTTCATACCAATCTCTGTTATTTCAAATCTAGTTGCATTTGGTAATAAAAAAGTTTCATTTTCTTTAAAAAAGAGGGATCAGAATCAGTAGTTAGATTTCAATTTTCACTGACCTTGTCATCTTCCCCTACCCCCAACAACCCCTCTCTTCAACACGTAAGCCGTTACAGAAATGACTTTTGTTTCCTCTCAGCGTACATTTCTCAAACTTTGCAATATGAGTCCTGCAGCTCTAAAAATAAGATTTTCATATTCATTTCGACCAACAAACATCACAATCGCTTGTTGAAAAGCGTTCAAATCTGGAAGTGGGCACATCTGCCAATCTCCTTCACCACGCACTGGTACTGCTGCCAACCTCACGAGCACCACAGCAGGTTGCCACCGGGGCCAAATAGTTAAAATGCGTATTTTTCCTTTTGTTGGTGTTTGTGTTATTGTGGAATAGTGTACTTATGAGGGAAACGAGAATACCTTGTAGTACTTTATCGTTAAACTAAAAATACGACAGGAAACTGTCACCAGTTTCTCGTCTTAGGTTGCCAACCCTTCCAGTACGGCATTCGTCGGGGCCGGCCTATCCCAGTGGAACCTCTGCTTCTGTGTGCTCCGTGCTGAGGACCGCGCGCGGCGCGGTAATCCAAACTCTAACCTAACTATGAAGAGACAGAACTTAATTAATTCAGAAACATTATTTTCACACCATGTCTCTATTGAGAAGTATCACTCGCAAACTGTCTACGTTCCTCTTCACACTAACTTTGTCTTAGACCCTTCAAAACATTACAAAGTATAGGAGACACAGAACACAACCCAAATCTGTTTGTGTATAAATACGTAACTAAATGTGAATAAAGATTTGTAAACTATCGATATACTTCTGCAAATTCTGCGTCCCCTGATCTGCCACTGAAATACTATAGACTAGAATAATTCTTGAATTCGTATCATCTTGCTTTCCCGATCCGTTCCTGAATGGAACTTTTTTTTTACACATTTTGAGATAGGGGTATCAAAATAATACCGGGAAAATTCTCTTGCGAAAGAAAGCCATGTTTCAGAATGTCTAAAAAAGTCATTTAAGCGGCTTTGTTTGCATGCCCCAGGTGAGCGGTTTTGTTTGAGGGTTGCAGAGGTAAGCGGGTTTGTTTCCAGTCCGCAGAGGTAAGCGGTTGTTCTTCTCAGGTGTCGCAATTACCATAGGTCTAGGCCTATGTTAAAGAGTCGCGATCTTACCAGCCCTTCAGTAAGTGAGTTAAGGGGTGACGCCACCACGCCTGGCCTCGGCACGCAGACAGGCATGAGCGTGACGGGTGTCTTCAGCTCGAGCAGTGCGAGGTCGTAGTGCAAATGACTCGCCCATTCTGGTCTCGGTGAACACCGTGGACACCGCTCCCGGAGGTGGATAGCGTCAACCTGGTAAAATGTGGAGAGAATACAGATCAGACCCTGGGTTCAACGATCTTTAATAGAACAAAATTGTCATACGACGGTTGAAAATAAAGACACGGGCTTATCGGTGAGGTACACGAAACGAGAGAAATTGTTCTATCGCTCAACCAGGGTCGAGCAACGCAATGGGCTGGGCGCGATCCATGCGTGAGCCCGGAAACGGCCGGCTGGATGGCGCGAGTTGACTGTTCAAACTGGGGTGGGGTGCTGGGTGACGTTGCCCGTACCCATTTCATCTTCAAGATTCCATTTAGACCCAACCAAGTGTAGAAAAAGCTGGAGAACCATAAGAAAGGGTACACACATATAAAGCCCAAATATTGGATTGGAATTACCACAAATCTTAAGTCCCAGGAATCCACCCCGTGGGCTGTAGCCCCTGCGAGGGGTACACCACTCCGATTCTGGGCGTACACCTACTTTTGGTCAATTTTCATTCGCCGTTACTTTTTGACTTTTTTTGACTTTTTATGTACTTTTATTTGACTTTTTTTGTGACTTTTTGATCACATTTATTTGACTTTTCGGTAATTTTTTTTTCGACATTTCGATTCGATATCGATAACGGATTGAGCGTCTAAACCTATTTCGGGTCAGCCCCTAATTCGGAGCAATTAGACCTTCACACCCTCCCTCGCTAAAATGTATGGGTTTTAATTTTTTTGGTGAAAAGGTTTTTCGTTTTCTACCAGAAAATACCATCACCTCGTCCTAGTGCGGCCCAAGCACCCCGCGCGGCCGAATTGAAAACGAACATTCATTGTTTAGGAGCAGGTGGGAGAATGTTGTGGTTATGCAATAATGCGACGCGAAACGTTTTGGCGGGCCTGGCGGAAAGCGGTATAGTCCGCTCCCAACCGCAGGACTCGACTGGAACTCGCTGTTTCGGCGCGGCCGATAGAATGAGCACCAGGCGAGTGAAACGGCCATGTGGGTGAGTGGTATTTAAATGTAGTGGACGGCGTTTTCCTGGCAATATTGTAGGGTAGGGGCTTTCTGCAGGTCGAGGGTGCAGTTTTGGCGATCGGACTTTACCGTCTCCTGGCAGACCCACCTAGACTAGCCTGTCCGAAATTGGAGGTCGAATTGAGGAGGTTTGGGGGCTAAATGATATAGGACATTAAACGATGATTTCCTGTCGCTGTCCGAAGTCCATGCGACAACGTTTAGGGGTCGCGCCACTCGATTTTCAAAACGCCCGGTGAGTTC
Organism: Frankliniella occidentalis; assembly: GCF_000697945.3. Classification (NCBI taxonomy): domain Eukaryota; kingdom Metazoa; phylum Arthropoda; class Insecta; order Thysanoptera; family Thripidae; genus Frankliniella; species Frankliniella occidentalis. The sequence goes on along the minus strand of NW_026267305.1, from coordinate 275,026 downwards.
CGTCGGAATTCCGTAATTAGCCTACGGAATTTCTTACAGTGTCGAACTACCTAATTTCCGAGTACTTACGCCAAGGGGGAAACGACTGTTAAACTTTTGTGTCAGCCGAAATCACGGATTTCCTGGATTACCCCGGATTACCCCCCCAAAATTTCGGATTACCCTAAAAATTCCCCGGATCACCCCGGATTTTTTAGAATTCCTCGTATTACCCCTGCCGTATTACCACACGGCTACCAGCCAGATTACCTTAGTCGTACCATTTGCGTACAAACTCGTACACCCAGGCCTGTACTTAAGGCGTAATAACGGCGTAATAACGCCTACTAACGTATATAAGCGTCACAGTATCGGCATTCAAACGTCCTAAAGCCATACCTCAACTGAAAATGGCCCTCTGTTATCCGAAGATATATACTTGACGATGACATTGCTTGTAGGGATGGTGTTCGCTTCCCCCGATGCTGTTTTCTGCGTACCATTGAACAGATCCAGAGCACCTAAACAGTAAAAACAAATCGACAGAAAGTTTAGTGGGGGATAAAAGCCTTACAAACAAGCAGGCCCGCTCTTCCGCCAAACAGAATTGCCAGCTCCGCTTCGCTCCGCCGGCAACTCCGTTCGGCAGCGGCCGGGCCTGCTTGGCCTGCCGGCGGCGATGGTCAGGCCTGCGGCCCGACCATTTCTGTTTTGCAATTTGCTGAAGAACATAATCACGGGCCTTCGACCCGCAAAAACTAGTCGTCCTTAAAATTTGCCCCGTAGACACGTTGTAACGGTGAGGCACCGTGACTACAACCCACCCTTCTGCTTAGAAAACGTTTTTTGGGGTGGGGTGTAGGAGTTTCCTTCCTCTTTTGCGGGTTTAGCCCGCCTTTCTGCTTTGAAAAAGCTATGCAGCGGGCTTATGCAAATGACCTCATGTGTGTCTGTGTGTCTGTCTGTCTGTTCCACTAGAAGGAGACTTGAAATTTTCAGGGTATCTTAAGGTCCACTCGTAGAGAACGAAACGCCTACGGCAAATCCTGGCAACCACGCCTAAGGGTGTGAATGGGAGTAGCCAAGGTTCAAAAATTCTCCCAATAAGTATTTTTTATTAATGTTCTCCTAAGGGGTAACTCGTCAAAATTGAGCTCAGTGAGCGAAAATTTGGTCCGTTTTGCTCTATCTCTAACCGTTGAGGCGCTAGAGGGTCTTTCTTGACGAATATAAGCTAAAAATTGCCATAGTGAACAATAAGTTGTAGAAATGGGCCTAAAAACCGCAAAATAGAAAGGAAATTCTCCCCCCACCCCCAAAAAACGTTTTCTAGGCAGAAGGGTGGGTTGTAGTCGCGGTGCTTCACCGTTACATCCCTTTTTTCGAGTCTTTGGGGCAAACTCAAAGACGACGGGTTTAAGCGGGCCAAAGGCCCGCTACATCATTCGATCATGTTCTTCAGCAAATCGC
>NW_026267305.1:267432-269677 GCF_000697945.3 Frankliniella occidentalis | reverse complement strand
AACCTCGGTGCCAGACGGTCTTCCACCAACACAGTTCTTCGGTCCACTATCGTCAGAGATGGTAATGTTGACTGAAAATAAAAGTTCGTAGCACAATAATTCGCTGTAATCTTGAGTACGGAAATTTGCTACAAATTTAAACTATTACAACAATCTTTTTGGTCGTGACACCAGGTTTTTTAACCCATCGAGTTGGCACTCACCTTTTTGTAAATTTTCTATTTCCTGCTGGAGCCACTTTCTTAGAGACTCGTCACGAAAGTCGGACGCTAGGGCGATTGTCTGGTGCCGTAGTTTGACATAGCCCGTGTACAGCCCTTGAAGGTACCACTGGCTGCCAGAAGACACCAGAAAACCGCCACCTTGCACTGTTGGCTCTATATGAGGGGAAGTTGACAGCAATCATTATGAACTTGAAACTCACCTGTGTAACATGTACGCAATACCTCCTGAATATCTACATGTATTCATGGGGTAGCGTGGAGATGCTCAGAAGTAAGCAGGAGGAAGTGTGTACAGGTACTTCAGCACAATTAGCTTTATCATAAGGCACTACGTCCATGGCCGGTGGACTAGCACTTAAAAACCACTTTTTAGACTTTTAAAGGTGATAGGGTGAAACTTTGTTTCTTGCGATGAAAAAAAAATCAGAGACCGATCGGACACATTTTAGTTCTGCCACAACGTCCCTGAAGTTGATTTATTTTAAATAACGACACTAAGTTAGTAACTACCCTCTCTGATGTCCGATCGACGTCCGATTTTGACCAAAAGTAGAGTATTATATAGAGCAACTCTCGTGCAAAGCCACTCCGCTGTAGCTTAAATACTTTCGAAGTTATGGCCGTTAGAAGATTTTGGTCCTTTTTAGTACCTTTGGGGAAATGGCAAAATTTAAAAATCTAAAAAGTGATTTTTAAGTGCCAGTCTAATGGCCGGTTGGCTGTATGTGTCTACCGAGAAGGTACTAACGGGTGTTTTCTACGAAATTAAGCGAATAAATACACCGTTCTGACAGTCGATGCGAAGAAGTTATAAGGTTATGAGGTTATGAGTTAAGAGGTTCTGCGCCAGCCCAGCCAACACTAGTGGATCACCACGGGGAAAAAAAATCGCTGAGTCAGCTAATAAATTTGACCGATACATAGACAGACAAGCACATAAACTATAAACTACTGTGACCACTATATTGTCTACTCTAATCAATCAATGGCTGAGCCAGTGAAACATTAGTTGTATGAAATTCTGATTTTCCTGCATCAGTTAGGACTTCGAATAAGGCAGGGAAGGGATTAGCTCTTACAGCTAATTTTTGACTGGCACACCCAATGATTGATAAGAGTGGACAACATAGTGGTCACAGTAGTATATGTGCTTGTCTGTCTGTTAATCAGTCTAATTTAGCTGACTCAGCGAATTTTTCCCCGTGCAGATCCACTAGTGTTGGCCGGGCTGGCGCAGAACTATATTTTCTACACTAATCAATCATTGGCTGTGCCAGTCAAAAATTAGCTGGAAGAGCTGATTCCTTCCCTACCTCAGTCGAAGTCCTAACTGATGGAGGAAAATCAAAATTTCATCAAACTAATCTTTGACTAGAAGATGTGACAAAGACTTGAAATTTTCAGGTCATCCTAAAGTACACTCCTAGAGAACGAAACGCCTATGGCAAATCCTGACAACCACCCCTAGAAGTGTGAATGGGGGCATCTAAGGTTCAAATATTCTCCCAAAAAGGTTTTTTTATGTTCTTGTAAAGGGTAACTCGTCCAAGTAGAGCCCGCCGTCGGGCGAAAATTTCGTCCGTTTGGCTCAAACTCTAACCGTTTAGGGGCTGGAGGCTCTTTTTTGACGAAAATAAGCAAAAAATTACTGTAGTGAACAATAAGTTGTAGAAGAAGGCCCAAAACCGCAAAAGAGGAAAGAAACTCCCTCCCCCTAATCACAGACAGTACTGTATCCGCCACTCGCCAATTTCAACAATCAGATCAAAAATGTGGACATTGACCTGTGCAATTAGAACAGTTCTTAACAGCGACTTCGTAAGTCACTGCTCCTACGGGATGTACGCACGTAGGCGCACCCCTGAGCGACGAGGTGGACGGTGCCGCAGTGTACAAGGCGTCGGTCGTTCCGGGGACCTGCGAGAGTTAGAATTTAACAGATTATTTCTGGAATATGGTTGACTTTATGAACAAATACTAATCGTTGTCGGTTAGTGCGACTGCTTATGAAACATGCCGCG
>NW_026267305.1:266698-267382 GCF_000697945.3 Frankliniella occidentalis | reverse complement strand
GTCGGGCCGCAGGCCCGACCATCACCGCCGGCAGGCCAAGCAGGCCCGGCCTCTGCCGAACGGAGTTGCCGGCGGAGCGAAGCGGAGCGAAGCGGAGCGAAGCGGAGCGAAGCGGAGCGAAGCGGAGCTGGCAACTTCGTTTGGCGGAAGGGCGGGCCTGCTTGTTTATTAGAGTAGTAAAATTACGAAACGTCTATCTGGTCAAATTCCTATACATGTATACGTGGAAGGCGTCAGAGACATTCATGGGGAATTTACAGTAGTAACTTTTTACAGTGCAAGAGGCCCTCGGGGGAAAAAGAGTGTTCTATATATATTGTACTCCTTACTGTAAATAAACGGTTAATCCAAGTTTAGTACTCATCCAAAACAGATTCGATCGATCTAAGATCCGAGATCTAAGAAACACATACTTAGACAAGGCTTGCAAAAGCGATGCTTGCACAAAATCCAATTTTAGAGAGTAACGAAACAAAAAAAAAAGTTCCGTCAAAGCACGGATCGTGGAAGCAGAAGATACGTATGTAATAATCAAGCCTTGCATTATATTATTTTAGTACAGGATGTAGAGGTTTCAAAGATTTAAACTATATTTGGTAATTGTTTACTTGAGTGACTCCTCGCCCTGGAGTCACTCAAGTATACCATCGGAAAGGTATTTTTCAGTAGAATCCTGAACAATAT
>NW_026267305.1:248972-258513 GCF_000697945.3 Frankliniella occidentalis | reverse complement strand
AGGTCGTTTGCATAAGCCCGCTGGATAGCTTTTTCAAAGCAGAAGGGCGGGCTAAAAACAGAAACAAAAAAAAAACGTTTTCTAAGCAGAAGGGTGGGTTGCAGTCGCGGGGCTTCACCGTTACATCGCTTTATCGTGTCTACGGGGCAAATTTTAAAGACGACGGGTTTCAGCGGGCCGAAGGCCTGTTACATTATTTGGTTGTGTTCTTCAGCACATCGCGTGACCGAAATGGTCGGGCTGCAGGCTTAACCACACTGTAAAAAATCACTGGTAACTTTGTGTGTCCTGAAAGCCCACAATTTTTTGAAATCTGGAATAGTAAACATGTTTTGCGTAGCCAATGAAGTCATAATTATTATTTACGCATCTATTTAGTATATTTACTATTCCACTGTACTTTAAAATTTATGATAAACGTCTTAAATTTCTGAAGTTTTGTCTTAAATTTATTAAGGTGATATTTGAGGATACCTTTTGTATCCATAGTAGTAAGATTAGGTTCACTGTGGAGCTTGAGAATTACTCTTAGTGGGTGGCGTTGGCTAACAAGGGTTCACAGGGTTTAATTTTGCATATCCTGTCAGTTGCTGAAGCCACACCATCGGGCTAGTATTTTGACTTTGCGTATCCACTGTAGTAAATTTATCCGGCCCACAGCCATAACCGGGCTGTGTCAAATGATCATGTCCCGGAGCAGCGTCACGTACGCGCCTCGATGGCTCAGTGGTATCGCAGCGGTGCGGTGATCGCATGGTCCGGTTTAAATCCCGGTCGGTGCCGACACCAATCACCCCGGATGAGACAGCAAACGGGCGGGAGTGGGCTGTAGGTCAGAGCACTGGCCGCCTCGTCCTTTCCGGCTGCTTGCTCGAACTGTTTTACGGCAAGAAGTATTTTTACCACTGTGGATACAGAAAGGTTGTAAAAAATACGCTTGGTAATTTTACTACTGTGGACACAGAAAGACACTACTAATGGAATAGTAAATTTGCTGATCCTCTGTGTAGCTAAATTTTACTTTACTGTGGATACGAAATTTTATGATACAAGGCTAAGGCCAGGTGCGTTTTCAGGTCCAAGTGGTAAAATTACCCCAAATATTTTTTACAGTGCATCGCTGGCCCAACCAAACATCAGGAACTTCGCGTCCGACAACGAGTGTGAGGGAGGAATCAGTTCACGAAGCAATGATTTTCTGCAAGATGGATCCGGTTTTATCTAATTGAAGTACCCTTTGGTTCGTTATAGAGCATAAAAAAATGCCGTTGTGCCAATATCATTCTTCAAAGCATCACTACTGGACATCACAACCACCTATCTTTGAAAAGGTGCATAGTCCACAACACGCATTATACCTATTTTGCTTATACGCTGGCACTAAACTCAGCATTTTTGAGTTCTGGATGTATTGCAATGCAAATTGTTCGGCGAGCTTTACGAACTAAATCGAACCGTCACGAAACGAGCCAATCCAACAGGCGCATAAGTCAAGAGCCGAAGCAGTTTCACAAATAGACGATACGACCCAACAGTCATAGTAATCGTGGCAAAAGTGTCAAGTTTACGATAGGGTGGCCATAGATCTGCTGAGAATACTAACAAGGGGGCTTAGGTATGTGAAAAATTCCCGGTTCGGTTCAAACTCGGTATATTTGCGTCTTAGGCATGTAGATGACGACCGCTGGTCGAATTTTGTGCTGAAGTCCACATCCCAGGGTACTTTATAGAAGCGTTTTGTGGGAACAGTTCCGAAATTCGACAAAAACTGATGGAAACTGATCGAAAAATGGAAGAGGAACTACCCAACCTCTCCAGAACCGCACATTTTAAGGCAGAATATATCACTTCATATTTTTTAACATAAAATCTTTACTTTTTGGGAACTATGGGCCTCTATAGGGAGTTTTGACATATGACCTTCGGCACAAATTTTGACGCGCACTAGTCATCTACAGGGATAAGAAGCAAATATACCGAGTTTGAACCTAATCGGGGATTTACACCTACCTAAGTCTCCTTGTAAGGTAAAGCAAACGACATTTTAGTTGTCATTAGGAATTTTTACGATTCAAATTAAAGTCAAATCACTTAGTTTGAGTTGTAAATGGTGGGGGATGCGGCGTTGCCACATTGACTTCAGCAGCTGGGTAAGATCGTCTATTAGGTGGCGCGCACATGTTTTCTAAAGAAAAAAATACGATTTTACTAAATCGTGGGAGACAACGGAGAAAATTTTCAGTAAATTAGTAGAATAGTAAGCTGTATTTTATTTATTTGTATTATTTTTCAATGAAACATTTTCAAAGTGAAAAGCAGTTTAACCGCCTGTTGGTTAGGCAATGCTTGTTTCCTCAGACATCCGTGCGTGTTGGTTGCCTATCTTGTCGTTCAATGAAACATGAAAAGCATTTTACTATCACGAGTTTCCATGGAAATGATGAGCTGAGCAGCAGGCCGAGTCGAGCCAGGGAAATTTCAGCCAATCACAAGTTTCCGCGGGAAAATTTCACCAATAGAAACGATCGCCTGTTGCTTTGTACAACCCTATTCAAAATTTATATGAGCCTGGCGTCGACACTCTCAGCTTTCAGTGGTCGCGTTTGAATAAAAACAAGTCGCCACCGTGTAAAATGGTGCAGATAAACGCTGCTTCGAACGCGACCGGTGAGCACCAGTCGACGATAGGCATTGTTAGCGAAGACTGTACTTCTGTCTGCCAAATCGCATTTAAAAGAAGGCGCGGCGGCTAACAATGCTGCCAACCTATCGCCTTTTGTGGCTGGGGGTGCTGCTCCCAGGAGAATTTAAAATAAAACTATGCTATGTTGGTTATACACTACTATTAATTTTATTTTATAATATGATAACATCTGATATTGAATAGAACATTTTGACTATTCCAACTGTAAATTAAAATATAGGGGGCCGTTAACGCGTTAGCGTTAGAATTTTTTATTATTCCGAAAAAAATTTAAAATCTAATAGAACAAAAATAGTTGTTAGTAGTAAATTTAATGAGCTCACAGACAGCAGTGCGGTTTGGTTTTGGAATAATTTCTGGTAAATATCCATGCCATTGCGCAGAAAGAATACTCATCGGTGTGGCTTTGGAATAATTTGTGGCAAATATTCCTGCCCTTGCGCAGAAAGGATCTGGTTTTGGGGCCAATATTTGAATACTATACCTGTATCTGGTTTACTTGTGCAACCAGGTACACCAGAATTAGTCCACCCCATATTTTAGTTGTATCTTTATGTGGTTGAAATCAGGAAGTACTAGATAACACAAATAAATTTGACTTCAAGGTTATTGGAAATGGCGTCGATGGTCTTCCCTTTCGTGTACGTTTGAAATGAGAGCCTTTATAACAAGGCGGTAAGGTGGTGGCGTTCGAATATGATTGTTGCCATCTGTGTCTGTTTCCTTACTATAGTAAAGGAAGTGTGTTCTTTCGGAAAACCCGGCTAAAATGTTGTTGATGATTTGCTTGTTTTATTTAGAATTGGTGGTGAAAATAGGAATATTATGAGAAGGCGGTAAGGTAGCGGCGTTCGAAAAAAAGTAGTGTCATCCTAGTTCTGTGCATTGTAGCAAAGGAAGGGATTGTTCGAACGTAGACTTTAGAGGTGTCTTCTTTCCTCTGGATTGGCTCGGCTCGGCCTGCCTGTTGCATGAAAAACTATCTTCATCTCTCTCGTGACGAGCCGAGTATCACCATAGAAACAGAGATTTCAATTTCAATTTGCAAAAAACTGAAAATTAAGTTTTTGATTAAACTTCGGGGACCAATTTAAAATTGAACTTTCTAATTTTTTTAAAAAAATTAAGAAAATCGTTAGACCGGTTTTTAATATCCCATAAAGGGCCATGTAAAACAATTGACTATCGGGGCAAAACGATCGTAGAAGACAACTCCGCTGTCTAAAAATCAGAAGCTTTCGTGCCGACCAGAAAATCTCAGGTTGCGGTTTTCAGTAAAAGAACGTAGTGAAAATGGTGCACCCAATGCACGAATTCACCTAGAACAACAGGCCCACCCTTCCGCCAAACGAAGTTGCTAGCTCCGCTTAGCTCCGCTGGCAACTCCGTTCGGCAGGGGCCGGGCCTGCTTGGCCTGCCGGCGGCGATGGTCGGGCCTGCGGCCCGAATATTTCTGTCACGCGATTTGCTGAAGAACATGATCGAATGATGTAGCAGGCCTTCGTCCCGCTTAAACCCGTCGTCTTTGAGTTTGCCCCAAAGACTCGAAAAAGGGATGCAACGGTGAAGCACCGTGACTACAACCCACCCTTCTCCTTAGAAAACGTTTTTTGAGGGTGGGGGGAGAGTGTCCTTTCTATGAAAGTATTATTGTACCCAGTGCACAGTTTCATCAAGAATCATCAGTGCGCTGACTGTTTACTTGTCAAAAATTAGGGACATCGGCGTAGGCGAACAGTAACACCAAACGCGCCCACATGGACGACGCTTCCTGAGTATAACTTAACGAGCGTGGCGTTTCATCAGCGAGAGCTCACTAAATTCAACATCGCTTGTCTTACTAGGCGAGAGTTTTAGCTAGCGATGATAAAACAAACAGCGATCGGTGCGAACATAAACAGCAGCACTAGCCATCCTGTGAATTAGCTGTGGAAGCGAATAAAGTCACTCGGAGAGGCGCATAGTTTTTTGCTTCTGCGAAAGCTTCACGGGCACCGATAGGTATTGGACAGTTTGCAACGTTAGTGACAGAATCAACAATGACGGCGAAAAAAAGTTCACTGCCAGGGAAAAAGAGCGTTTCCAGCAAAGGCAAATTGTGTGTTAGCTCTTACAAGATATTGTTCGTGACCTTTCAGAGCGACTGAACTTGCTTCGGTCCACGCTAAACATTAGCTGCTAGGGCCAATTTTATTTCCTAAGGCCATACGAGCTAATAAATTAGCCGAGAGAGTCAATTTTTGGCTGAGACAGCCAATTATTTTTTTTCCGTGTACGTAGCTTACCTAGAACACTTTCGGCGGCTGAAGTGCAGAACTCGTTCAGGGCCTTGGAACGGTTCGAGAACTGTCGCAGCCTAATGTTGCACTCCTTTGGTCCCATAAAAGACACACTCGCCAGACTGTGCGTTGATTCACTCCAGGAACTCCATGACTCCACCTGCAACGCGATTCAAGCATAGGTTTATTAGGGTTTTTCGGGCAAGCGGGCGACGGAAACGAAATAGCCTAGTCTACTAATTCTGTCTGCCACTGATACGTGGGCCCGGAGTGCGAGAGAAGGTAGCGGGGCGTCCCCGAGTCTTGTGCGCATACGCAGTTCGCACAACCCAAAACATTGTTTCTTATTTCAAGAGCATGCTGCCTTCAAGATTAAATTCACTCTTGAATTGTCTTGAAACAAGTCCATAATGTCTTTAGAAGGAGATTTTTCTCTTTTCGAAAGATAATTTTAGCTTGTTTCAAGAGTATGAAATTGATCTTGGAGCCTCATTTACTTGAGACAAGGAAAAATGCTCTTGACACTGTAATTCGAAGTGTGATACTTTTCACACATTTTTGTGTGATTCCCACGATTTATCACTCGTGGGGGAGGGGTCAATTTTTATCACAAATTTTATGTGATGCCTATTGCAAAATAATGCGATGATTTCGGATTTCCTACAAAACGGTGTGAATGCACATCGCACAAAACTGTGATACATAAAAGTATCGCTCAAATGAGTGATGGTCATCACAAATATAAGCAATGAATTTAATGTTGTACTTTTCCTGCGATGATCATCACAACATCGTGCAATATTTATGTATCACAGAAAACGTGTCGTCTGTATCACACTCTGATTTACAGTGGAGACGAGAAAGAGTTTTTCTAGGTGCAGTCTGATATGAACCCACTAGCCGTCCGACCGTTCCGTTTACGCTGCTTCACTTACCCAAAATTCACAATTGGGTGGGTGAAAGTTAATTCTATTACTCCTATAATCCAAAAGGCCAGTTTAGCCTCCAAACAGGGGTGGGTAAAACCTATGTAGTACAGTACCTAGGTACCTAGGTACTTTTCTCGCTACCTTACCTTACCTAGGTACTGAAGATTCAATTCTACCTTACCGATACCTAGGTACTTTTTGGAATACCTGTACCGCATTTTTGTAGGTACTTTTCAAGGTACTTTAAAACCTTTATCTACCAGATAAAAGGGTCAAATAAGGGTCACCACCAAACTATTTTCCGGGAGGGCTTTGATTCAGCACCACAGTGTTAAGGAGGGAGTAAAAGTATGGAGAATTCGTTCCGGCTGCCTCCGCCCGCGTAAAAAACTTATCCGTGTTTTGGACGCATTTTCGTCTTTTTCCAATAGTCTGATAACGACCAGCATACTACGAATATACCACGAAGTATCGAGGTATTCCGTCGTATTCCAGTTCTTTTGCCGCCGTACCTGAGTCGTACGGTGGTCGTGGTACTGGCCAAATTCACGACCAGAATGCGACGAGAAAACGGCGACCCATGCAGCGCCGGCGCCGCTGGGCACCGTCGTATTCGCGTCATTTATTCGTCGTATTCTGAAAGCGGAAGGGGAAAGAAACAAAACGGTTGGCCGCCGGGAGGCGGGCCCGAACCAGCGACCACCCAGTCACCACGCTGTGACGGTATCCACCTGGCCAGGGAGGACACCTGGAGGGAGCGCGGCCGGAACAGCATCCCATGCTGACCTGTGCTCTCTCGACACGAGGCCGAATCTCAGCGTTAAAGATTGTCGATTTAGAGCGATAGGGGCTGTCCAATAGCCACATTTTAGGCACTTTTCGAGCCCCCCCCTCCCCCCTCGTGGACAATCGTGGAATTTTCGGCCCCCCCCCCCTTTCCCACGTGGATTTTTAATGTTTTGCCGTAAAAATCCAAAATATGCATAGATTGGCACAAAAAAATGTAACGAAAGAAAATTTCAAAATGTATATTGTTTCAAGGTTTATTTTTCTTCAAAAACAAGCTGAATCGTTGTGATTTATACACGCGTGACGATTACATACGAAAAACTCTACTCCAGCTGCACGCTGTTTCCTGCACGGACGGACACGACAAGCGACGACGTCAACAATGACTGAAGGAGGAGAGGTGAGGAGGGGCAGGCGGCGGGCAAATCGAGCAGCCCCAGCGGCCGCGAGCAGAACCAGCGATGCTGCGCGGCGCTTGGGAAAGAACCGAGCCCGAATCGAGAGCGTTTTGCTTAGTGTCCACGTGGAATGGTGGAAAACACCCCCCTCCCCCCTTGTGGACAATCGTGGATTTTCCGAGGCCCCCCCCCCCCATCTGTCCACGTGGTTTATGGACAGCCCCATAGTGATTCAGACATTCTACATCACGGAATCAAAAGTTAGCTGCCACAGCTAATACAGTAAGCCAACATGGCTACACGCTAAAAGTGGGTGCTTGGTTTTCAAGCAAATGTTCCGCGCTCCAAGCAAGAGTGGTAATTTCCAAGCAGATTTTCGGTTTCCAATCAGACTGCTTGGTTTCCAAGCAGAACGCCATACTGTCTCCAAGCAGAGCGCACCATTTTCCAAGCAGATTTGGTCGGTTTCCAAGCAAAACCTCCAATCTGCTTGAAAATTACCACTTTTGCTTGGAGCGCGGAATCTCTGCTTGGAAACCAAGATCCCACTTTGAGCGTGTAAGTTCTTTACGCGGGCTGCCCACGGCTCCCCTTATGGCCCAGTGCGAGTAGGCAACTCACCCGCACGTGTGCATTCGATACAGTACAACTACGAAAGTTCGCGGCGTGAGTCAGCCACCTGGCAAACTGCATGACTTCGGACACTCGATAAAAACATCCATTTTTGGGTTCAACATCTTATGGTTTGGTGGAGGGCGGGTTTTTTCGGTACCCATGTCCCATATTCATGGCACCACACTCTCCCTTAACTCTCATGCTTCGACATGTTTGTGTTTTCCTTGAACGTCTTGCAAGCACTTGCAAGCAGAGTCGAAAACTCGTGTGCTGGTTAAGGTTGCCATTTACAATGAGATCCAGCGTCCCTCTTCCCTTACCAGACCTAGCTGGCCAGTAGCCAGCTCCTGTAGCACGCTGCCGCTGAAGTCAAGGCACACGGGGGTCATTGTTGGCAGTGGTTTGTCCCCGCGGAGTTCAAGCAACGCCACATCCACGCGTGGCTGATCGTCGCGCAGCGACTCCCCGACATCACGCACGATGACGCGGCTTACCTGCAAATAATTGGCTCCAGTAAAACGGGAGAACAGTGTCAATGGTGTCCGGATACCGGCGCGCAGTCACGCTGCACGAAACATCGCACCATTATGCAATGTAAGTGTGTAACTGTACCTCTGTATATAAAGTCGCTTACTTTTTTTTTTGTAATTAAAATAAGTATTTACCCGACTTGTTTTAGTATTGCCGTCAAATGCTGTCCAAATAACAGTGATGTTGTTGACAGGGAACTTCGGCAATTTTCCTTTCCCGTTCCAATGAATCATGTCAACGAGAAACGCGCTGGCTGGGCGGTGATTATGGGAGGAGAACAAATTACCAATTAATACATTGTGAGAAATTGGTGTACAGCCGGCGCTCTCTGAAGTTCCGCTTGCGGTTCATATTTCATGTGGGGAAGTGAGGTCACCACACTCACTGTCAGAGTGCTGGATTCATGGTTCAAGAGCAAAATGCTCTCAATCGAATGAAGACAATGTCAGGGCAATTTCACTTATAGTGTGACAAAAACGCCCAAGGACAAGAATCAGGGCCGTAACCGACCGAGGCGACCGGCAGGCGGTCAGCTCTGGCCCTGCACCGATTGCAGGTGAGAGGTATGAGGGGGGGACACAGCGAGAAACACAAATCCAACTTTTTGACATAGGTGTTTCAGAATCAGTTTTTTATCCTCTTTCAAATGGTGTAGTTAGATTTTACCTCACTGTACACATTCATAGAGTAATACCTACAGCTCCTTTTAAAGCCACTATTTTTGCATGAAAACTTTTAAGCTGTATATCTCTGAAACCGTTTGGGCTACAGAGCTCAGATTTAGTGGGTTCATATTTATTGAATACCATTTATTTTCGAGAGTTAAATTAAAATCCGAAACCAGACGCGAAATCTTGGGTCAATGATGAAAAGAACTAATCATTTAGTCTACGGACAAAAAGTCTCAGGGCAAGCGTGTTCTCAAGATGAGACATGATTTTTTACCTCATTCAAACGTGCTCAGGTTTTGCCTTTCAATTCAGTAAATGTACTGTTTTTACCTGTTAATACGGCGTTTGGCTTTATAAGAATTGCCGAATGTTTGGTTTGTTTTCCAGTTTCGTCTACGGCCACCACAGCAACGTTCCAGGGCAGATGTCCAGCCAGCGACATTCCTGATGACAGCGACTCACACAGATTGACATTGCCACACTGTCCACAAAAAAGAATACAAATTCGTTAGTTCAAAGTTTAAAAAAGAAACTGAGCTGGACCAGATGGAATCAAGTTTCCTGCAAAGTGATTAATTTCAATTGTTTTAAAACACATTTTTTTTAGATCCTATAATAAGACTTA
>NW_026267305.1:246871-248432 GCF_000697945.3 Frankliniella occidentalis | reverse complement strand
GGGCACTTGTTGGGTAAACCCACGGTATCTATTCTAGTGCACAAATTTATATTGTACTTACGAAAAGGACACCTTATTTGCAAATGTCTATCCGTATGCAGAGATGAACACTATTTCTTCCTAAACCCTTTCCTCCTTGGTGCTGATTAGCCGACGCGGACGAAGTTCTCGACCCCAACACTAGGGGTCGACCGCTCTTGCGGTCAGTTCAAGAACTTCGTCCAGCGTCAGCCAATAAGTGCAAGGGAGGAAAGGGTTTAGAAAGACCCGTTGTTCTTTAGATCCGGTTAGATACCCTATTATGCCTACCGTAGCCTTTCCTAGAATGTGGTTGGTCTTGGTCAGCCACTGCCGCACGCCAGGGTCGCCCATGTCGGTGTAAACAGAGATCGTGCCGTTGGGCGAATGCAGTGCCCGCGACTCCACGCCCCGCAGGAACCAATTGTTGTTGGCGAACACATACAGGCTGCTTGTCTTCTCCTTGTCCCCTGCTCGTAAGTAAAACAAATGAAAATGTAGTTAATATTCGAATACTTTCTTTGGAGAAACAACACAAAAAGCTCCGCTAAACCAAGTTTCCAGCTTCGCTTCGCTCCACTGGCAACTGGGTTTGGCAGGGAGCGGGCCTAGCGTGGCCTGCCGGTGCCGTTTGGGACGGACTAAAGGCCCGTCTCTTCTGATTTTTTATGGTGTATTATAGCTTCCATTGAAAAACGGGCCTCCGGCTCCGGCCCGTTTGAGTGACGGTGCGCTTTGAACCATTTTATTGCCAGGTACCTCTGCTGTCTACCTTGTAATCAAAACTAAACAAACGAAGCATTCTTTTCATATGCTGAACATCTTAAGCTGTGTGTGCCGCAGTTTGTAGAATACATGAAAGTTATGTCAAATCCCTTCTAAGTTATTGATGTTAGCGTATGGATCAAATAACACACCTATGAAAAGACATAAGACATGAGACTAGTGCCAGGTATACTTTGAAATAACTCCGAACGTGTCCGCAATGATTTCGCTATAATTACTGATAGAAAGGAAGCAGCTTGGAAGTGTACACATTTTATTAACAAGCTATATGTACGCCAGACCACGTCTCGCGTAACAGGCTTCGCGATATCTCACAAAATACTGTTACGCTGCGACGCGCCTGGCGCACATATAGCTAGGCCTGCGGCGCTGATACCCGAGACGAGTTAATGGGAGGGTACTCGGGAACAGGGCCTTTCGGCCCCAAAATTTGATATACTCACAGCATTTGTTGGGGACGTATTACTCTAAAATTAGGGAAATGAAACATGAAACTTCTGCTGTCCAATAACGGTTTTTGGCTGAGCGATAGCGAAGCCTATTACTCCACTGATGATCAAAAAGTTTCGCGTCTGTTTGTGTGTGTGTGTGTTTGTTTGTTTGTCTGTACGCACGATAACTCGAGAACGAATTGAGCTAGCGACCTGGGATTTTCAGGGTCGTTTTGTCTCATAAAAAGACAGACCAAGTTCGAAGTAGAGCATTCTAGGTCAAAAATTGGATTTTTAAAAAATCAAAAACCACAGGTCCCCAAAAT
>NW_026267305.1:244451-246484 GCF_000697945.3 Frankliniella occidentalis | reverse complement strand
TCTGTTTGTCTGTTTGTCCGTCTGTCCGCACGATAACTCGAGAAAGAATTGAGATATCGATCTGGGAATTTCAGGGTCGTTTTGTATCATAACAAGACAGATCGAGTTCGAAGATGAGCATTCTAGCTCAAAAATTGGCCTTTCAAAAAATCAAAAACTACAGGTCGCAAAATGTATTTTTATCAAATATTTTTTTATGGGTTTCTTAGAGGTAAACCGTCAAAGTAGAGCCCTTTGGGCGAAAATTTCGTCCGTTTGGCTCTATCTTGTACCGTTTAGGTGCTAGGGGGCATTTCTTGACAAAAATGAGGTGAAAATGATCAAATGGTCAAATAGTCGATTAAATCGTTAAAAAGACTTCATTTCGAAAAATTGTACATACACTCCTATTACCCCGTCTCTGGTGTCAGCGCCGCAGGCCTAGCTATATGTGCGCCAGGCGCGTCGCAGCGTAACAGTGTTTCGTGAGATATTGCGAAGCCTGTTACGCGAGACGTGGTCTGGCGTACATATAGCTAGTCATTAAAGGTTCGAATTTTAACAGATTGTTATGTAAAACAACGTTTTAGTGATACTAGATAATCTAGGGACCCTGAGCCTAAAGGAGGGTGTGGTTCGACATCAACTGTGTGGTTTTAGTATTACTTCCTGCACAATTTTTCAATATAAGGCCTCTCTTACGACTTAATAGACCATTTAGTCGTTTTCACCTGATTTTTGCTGAGAAATGCCTCATAGCACCCAAACGGTACAAGATAGAGCAAAACTGGCGAAATTTTCGTCCACAGGGTTCTACTGTGGCGAGTTACCCCTTAGAAACCCCTAAAAAATATTCGGTAAAAATTACATTTTGCTCCTGTGGGTTTTAAATTTTTTTTAAAGTCAATTTTTAAGCTAGAATGCTCATCTTCGAACTCGATGTGTCTTTTTATGATACAGAACGACCCTAAAATTCCCAGATTGCTCTTTCAGTTCTTTCTCGAGTTATCGTGCGGACAGACATACAGACAAACAAACAAACAGAATGAAACTCTTGAGGTCACTGGAGTTATGGCCTTCGCTAATCGCTCAGCCAATGATGTGCCACCACTAGCTATATGCACGCCAGACCACGTCTCGCGTAACAGGCTTCGCGATTTCTCACGAACACGATGTAGAAAGACCCGGTGGCGGCGCTCCTTATGCCGTAGCGCGCCAAATGTGGCACCAGATCTCGTACCCGTAAGTCAGTACCTGCTGCGAACGCCGCCGCGCTGCAGTCGAGCGGTACGCGCTCCCTCCCTACCCCGCCTCTTCCCCCCGCCTCCGCTGGGCCCTTCCCGGGCGGCGGGGAGAGGAGGCGGGGAAGAGTGGGGGTGCGTACCGCTCGACTGCAGCGCGGCGGCGGTCGCAGCAGGTACTGACTTACGGGTACGAGATCTGGTGCCACATTTGGAGGCGGAGCGCCGCCACCAGGTCTTTCTACATCGTGCTCACGAAACACTGTTACGCTGCGACGCGCCTGGCGCACATATAGCTAGGCCTGCGGCGCTGACACCCGAGACGAGTTAAGGAGAGTGTATAGGGGAACAGGGCCTTCCGGGCCCAAAGTTTGACATACTCGAACCATTTGTCGGGCTCTTATAACTCTAAAATTAGGGACATGAAACTTATGCTGTTCGGTAACGGTTTTCATTAAAAGTTCGAATTTTGACAGAATCAACGTTTCGGTGATACCAGATAATCTAGGGACCCTTAACCCCAAAAGAGGGTGTGGTTCGACCCGTAATGTGTGGTTTAAGTACTACGCCCTTTACAATACTGTGACATGAAGCCTTTTTTCACGATTTAATAGACCATTTTGTCTTTTTCACGTTGTTTTCGCCACGAAATGCCCCATAGCGCCGAAACGGTACAAGATAGAGCAAAACGGACGAAAGTTTCTTCACAGGTTTCTACTTTCACGAGTTACCCCTTAGGGGCCCATAAAAATATATATGAAAACAAAAATATTTTGCGACCTGTGGTTTTTGATTTTTTAAAAAGTCAATTTT
>NW_026267305.1:242195-243631 GCF_000697945.3 Frankliniella occidentalis | reverse complement strand
CGTGACAGAAATGGTCGGGCCGCAGGCCCGACCATCGCCGCCGGCAGGCCAAGCAGGCCCGGCCCCTGCCGAACGGAGTTGCCGGCGCAGCGAAGTGAAGCTGGCAACTTCGTTTGGCGGAAGGGCGGGCCTGCTTGTTATGATACAAAACGACCCTGAAATTCCCAGATCGCTCTCCCAATTATTTCTCGAGTTATCGTGCGGCCAGACAAACAAACAAACAGACAAACAGAATGAAACTTTTCCGGTCAGTGGAGTAATGGGCTTCGCCGATCGCTCAGCCAATAAAATAAGCCCACTCTTCTGCTTAGAAGGAAATTTTGAACCGACGGCATTCTTTTTAGACAAAAGTGTACCCCTGAAAGCAATAAAACTCTTTCTGTTTTGGCCATTTTGGCCAGAAAAATTCCCTTTTGTAAATAAACAGTGAAAGCCAAACGTACGAAATTCTAGACCAGGAGGTTTTTCTTTCACGATTCACCCCTTTCGAGACTGATAGAGCATTTGCATGGCAGAAGCGCAGGGCTGTAAACGAAGAAGGTAGAACACCTTTGCAGTCTTGTAGTGCACTTACCATCTTGGAGGGTGCAGATGTGATGGTTCTCTGGAGGAGGTGTAATTTTAAATTTACACTCTGTTGGACTCAAAATATACTGACGTGTAGACAAAGAAGAGTTCTCGGATTTCTGATTTGATATTACCTAAAAGGTGGTGAAAAGTATTGTGTTTAAAATAACGACGACATGCAACACTTTGAATTTAAAAATGTCTGTACGCACTGTCCCATGATGCTGTTTCTGCAAAAGCGCGCTGCCTGTCCAGTCCACGCAAACCGGCATAAGGTGCAACGGTGTCCTGAGCTCCAGGAGGATAAAATTGTAGAAAAGTCCGGATTTAGCGGTAACGTCGCTTGGCGAGAAGGCTCGGATCACCTTTCCGAAAAACAAAAACGCAGTCCATCCATAAGAAAATGTACATCGGGTACAAAAATAAAAAAGTATTCAATGCAAATTATTCTTCAATTGACCCGGAAGATGCACGCCAGACAATGTCTCGATCTCGTGCCACACTGTTAAATGCGTTTTTGTAGAGTTAAGGGAGGGTGGGGCACATAGTGACATACTGCTGCGCTGGCCCCTCTGTGTTACGATGGAAATACATGAAATCGCAAGTTGTTCGTTGATCGAGTTCCACCTTAATAGGCATCGATATCGCTTACACTGATAAACTAAGTGTGCAACTGCTAAACACTTGAAAGTGTGCAACTGCCAGTTGAATACTTATAAGTGTGCAATTGCAAGTTAAATACTTGCAACTCTGTTTAAAAAAAGTTCCGTTCAGGAACGGATCGTGAAAGCAGATGATACGAATTCAAGAATTATTCCAGTCTATAATATTTCAGTGGAAGATCACGTTACGCATTACTTGTATAGTAT
>NW_026267305.1:239285-240865 GCF_000697945.3 Frankliniella occidentalis | reverse complement strand
AATTTCGTCCGTTTGGCTCTATCATTAACCGTTTAGGCGCCACATGGAGTTTTTGACGAAAATAAGCGAAAAAATGTACAACCCTGCATGTATAGTCGAAGTGACGGGAAGTTGACGGGAGGCCCGTATCTTTGTGTTCATATTTGCGATACCCGATTCGGGTGTCAGCGCCGCAGGCCTAGGTAGATGTATGCCAGGCGCCTCGCAGCGCAACAGTGTTTCGTGAGATATCGCGAAGCTTGTTACGCGAGACGTGGTCTGGCGTACATCTACCTAGTTTATTTTTAGCCCGCCCTTCTGCTTTGAAAAAGCTATCCAGCGGGCTTATGCAAACGACCTCGTGTCTGTGTGTGTGTCTGTGTGTCTGTCTGTCTGTCTGTTCCACTAGAAGGAGATGTGCTAGGGTCTTGAAATTTTCAGGGTATCTTAAGGTTCACTCCTAGAAAACGAAACGCCTACGGCAAATCCTGGCAACCAACCCTAATGGGCTGAAAGGGGGTATCAAAGAAAAGGGGGTAGGTCAAAATGTCAGAAAAAAAAATATATTTGTTTATGAGCCCCTAAGGGGTAACTCGTCATAGAAGCGCCCTTTAGACGAAAATTTCGTCCGTTTTGCTCTATCTCTCACCGTTTAGGCGCTAGAGGGAGTTTCTATCACGACAGTGGCCCAAAAACAAACATATTAATTTTAGAAAATATTAGATGGTCTCCTAAGGGGTAACCTGCAAAAGTAGAGCCCTTTGGGCGAAAATTTCGTCCGTTTTGCTCTATCTTTTACCGTTTGGGCGCTAGAGGGAGTTTCTCTCCCAAAAGTGGCCCACAAATAAATTTATTAATTTCGGCAAATATTGAATGGTCTCCTACGGGGTAATTTGACAAATTAGAGCTCCCCAGGCGAAAATTTCGTCCGTTTTGCTCTATCTTTTACCGTTTGGGCGCTAGAGGGAGTTTCTCCCGTACGAAAAAGTTTAGTCCGTCATCAGTCCGTTTTCGGTCCGCAAAGAGTCCGGCTAGACAGTCCGGCATCAGTCCGCAAAAGCGAGCGGACTAGTCCGCGAAAAAAGCCAGATCGACCAAAAACCGACCTATTTGCCGGACTAGTCCGGCTGGAACTAGTCCGCTTTTGGTGCGCATCCCCGCCTCACCAGACTGATCGCGGACTGGTCCGCACGTAGAGCAGACTGAAAGCGGACTACCTGAAGCACAACTGACCACTACCGTGCCAAAATTGATTGGGAAAAGTGCAAAGTTTAATGTGTATTATCGCTAAATAATTTAAAATATCAGGTCAGGGTAAACCGAACAGTGGTCATAGAGTGTTAAAAACGAGGCGAAGCCAAATCCGCTGTCTGTTTTGACCTAGCTCAAGCCGTTTACGAGTTAGCAGAAAAATTTGCTTCGATTTCAATGAAATTAAAATGGCCCTACTAAAATAGGGTGTAGATGTCCCAAATAAAATTTGAGGTCAAAATTCCTATAACTTCCAAAGTTACAGCATCGTAAACTTGTATCGGGATTTGCTCCGGACAATTCTTTCTTTTTAACAGTGCTGTGCTCTGCTCCCGGGCGGACTGAAAACG
>NW_026267305.1:236735-237865 GCF_000697945.3 Frankliniella occidentalis | reverse complement strand
TAATTTTTATAGCCACGGAAGTTAGAACAGGCGGTCGCCGTACGTCCGTCAAACCATCGATAGGTTACGTGCATCAATCGATCCCTCGATCTATCTATCGTCTCGCTAGAGTCAGCTAATTTTTTCATACCGGTACAACGAACTGCAATGTTGTGTCGGATCGCTTTTCTCACATTCACTGTTAAATTCCTACAAAGCATTTGCTTTGCAGAGCTGCAAAGTATTTTGCTCCTTTGTAACTACGAAGCATTTACTTTGCAATTACGAAGTGATGCTTTGCAATTGCGAAGCAATGAAAACGCTGCAAAACATCGCTTTGCAACTGCAAAGTGTCACTTCGTAATTGCAAAGCATCACTTTGTAATTGCTAAGTAAATGCTTTGTAGTTACAAAGGAGCAAAATACTTCGCAGGCATTTAACAGTGTTCAGATTGCGGTTTCTGTTTATCTACCCGAGCACTGAAAGTATGGGAAACTACACGTGCAACTTCAAGAACCACAACCGCTTGCCCCGTGCCTCCTTTCCTCCTCGATTCTGTGTGAAGCGACCGGCCGCTAGGTCCCGAGGGTACTAGCTACATATTTCGCTGATTGCTGCTCCAGCCGAGTAGCTAAATCATGGCTCTCGACGTTCTTGTGCATGGTGTGGCCAAGCTCGTCCTCGGTCAGGCCGCCTGTACGGGACAGACCAGTCGTCCTGGTAGCGGGCCGAGGCCGAGAGGCCGAGCGCCTCGTGCTGGCGCCCCGAGCGCCTGGTTGCCTAACAAACGCAGGGGTGCAGGCTGGGTTGCCTATGCGTCAGGCACCCTACTCCACTTCAAACAACAATACAACCTTTTATTTCGCTGTAGAGGTATAGTTTAGTTGTTCCTCATGGCCCAGCCCGCAGCTCCCCGGCAGGCAGAGAGCGTTGTGGGCCGAGCACTAGGTTGTTTCATTTTGAGGGGTCAGGACGCCAAATTTTCTGAAGCGAGGCTTTTTGAAAGTTTATTTCATGCTGATACTCATGGAAACAAGCAGGCCCGCCATTCCGCCAAACGAAGTTGCCAGCTTCGCTTGGCTGCGCCGGCAATTCCGTTCGGCAGGGGCCGGGCCTGCTTGGCCTGCCGGCGGCGATGGTCGGGCCTGCG
>NW_026267305.1:233001-235270 GCF_000697945.3 Frankliniella occidentalis | reverse complement strand
TCCGTCCTTCACAGATTCGCCCTTGTTCGTCCGTCCTAAACAGATTCGCCAGTGTTGCACGGATGCGTCGTGTTGACGTTTTACTCACCTGGCTCACGTTTGCTGCTTTTTCCAGGTTTTCAAAAACTGCGCTCCGACGAGAAGCTACCCGCAACCAAGTGACTGGGTACTCAGAGAGATCAATAGCCTGCCCGCTCGTTGAGTCTGACCTTACACCTGACGGCGAGAGTCAAACAAAGCTGGCTAGTAAGTATTAGTATACTAAAGAAACCAACCCGGATGAAAGGATCTCCGTTTGATACTATACTCGGAAACTGTAGTTTAAGAACAGTTTTACAGTACTGCAGGTAACTGTAGTTAAACTATAGAAAAACTTTACTGATTTCACAAGGTACCTGCAAACTGGTTAGGGACTAAAGTTTTAACTGCAATTTAACTTTAGATTTAACTGTAGATATGATGACTACAGAATTAGATCCTTACACCCGGGGAGAGACGGAATTTCGTTTGTAAAGTCCGCTACTTACGCGTGATGACGAGGTTGCGCTGTATCAGAGCGCCAGTTGAGAGAATTTCGAATTTCCGGTTTGACGTCCGCTTAAAGTACAAATCAACCTCCCATGGAAATCCGTACTGACCACCAGATTCCGGACCCTCCTGGCTTACGTCCACGCCGCAACGACGACCTGTGACCTAAGAAAATGGCACACTTACACTGAACTCTTAATCGGTTACCTCCCTTTGGTACACCCACAAATATTTAGAAAAAAAAAAATAGGCCGCAGGGCTAAAAAATAGAGTCCCTTCGATCAGGCCACAAAGCCCCTCTCAGCTTTTCACAGGTGAAAACCCACAAAAGCGTGTTCTTGGTTCAAGTCCAGTGCCGGAATTCATTTTCCGTTTCTAGAATTAAGATCCGAGGTGCTCGAAAGCTAAGAGGTAAGTTTGAACAATACCTCCGCTCCAACGACATCTACTTGGGCCGTTGTTGACGGAGCAGGAGAGGCGTGGAGAGCCAACTAGGAACCTAGCCATATTTAAAGACCCACTGAAAAATTATACTCAGGTTTAAAATATGGAGGAAAATCTGAATGATGACAAAAAACGTCCTCCAAAATCTTAGAAATAAATTTCACATAATTCCCCATTGCCTAACTGGTGTATCGCATAGACATGCGTTTGATACCATTGAGTTCGGACCCCACAACATGCGTCAATCACCTACTACATACGCACCTGCCTTGATTTGCAAGTTCTCAGCACTACACGGTAAAACGAATGTCTTGAAATCCGAGGAAATTTCCTGGATTTTCAGTTAGCGTGGATAATTTCAAGATTGGGCCTTGAAATTCCAGACTCTTCTTGAAACCCGCAGCTTTCAAGGGAATTCCTTGGAATTATTTTCGTCAAGTGTTCAAGGGTTTTTCCTGAAGTGTCCAGATCGTGTTTCAAGGAAAACCATTGAACACCAGACGAATATTCCATTGCCGTGTTTTGGCACTCCAGGCGGAATCTGTTACGATTTCCGACCTATCCTCATTGTTTCCGGTCGGCGTAAGACTTTCCGACCGTAGTCAAGCGTTTTACTGTCGAAGGGGTTCCGGTTTACGGTCGTAATCGATACGGTTAACGACCAGAGCCAATCTTTCCGGCCGTACGTTTTTCGGACTTGTAATTCCTAAACTAACAGTCACGAAAGTATAAGGGGATGGAGAGGCAACGTCGGGCGGGCCAGGGCCTGCACGGCCAAATGTGCGGCTAATTTTCTTCTTAATGATTCCACCCATTTGAAATCCGAATGCAGCATCGGATAGGGAAAGGTCGATTGTATGGCCGCGTAAAGTTTCAGCTCGATCAGTCACATCCATCTTCCTTAACGCCCCGCTGTCCGGCGCGCCGCAGTCAGAGTTTTTTTAAATATGTCACTAGGGTCTTGCAATGGCGCACAAGCCGAACCCTAGACATGACTCCCAGTTCTCCCCAGACACACATTTTGAGTTCAGCGATCCAAAAAGGGTCATCGTCGTCCACGTTACAAAGATCTATCAATGTCTGGTAGCCTGTCTCAGTCACGTTGGGCGAATCTTCGCGTTTCGCGTTCAAAGGAGCCAGAAACTCCACCAGGTAGTCGATGTCGTCCTTAGTCACGTCATCAAGTGAACTGCTGAGCTCCTCCCCACCATGCTCAACCAAGTACTCTTTTGCCTAAACAGATTTGTTCAGTACAGTCAGCGTCAAACTTAACGGCTTGCAAGCCCCCACCCCCCTT
>NW_026267305.1:227409-232856 GCF_000697945.3 Frankliniella occidentalis | reverse complement strand
CCCCCTCCCTGCCGCACTCACTAAAGCTCCGCACTTACCTTGTCAAAATGTGCCCGAAGAGACATCAGCATTTTTGAGTAAGAGTGGTTATTTTTATCTGATAGATGCAGCCCTTTTTTCGGTTTAGGTAAAATCCCTTCCCTATTCTTTGATTTTGCAGATTTTAACCACCTTGTGGCTTTATCGCACGCTTCCAGCAATTGGTGAGCGTGGGGATGGAGGTCTTCGTCGAAGAATTTCTTTAAAATTGTGCGATATTTTACGCTGAGGCCTGTCCTCAAGCAAATATTCAGAGCATGGTTCATGCAATACAGTCGTTGGAAGTTCTCTAAGGCCTTAACAACATTACTTCCATTGTCGGACACAAAAGTAGTTAGTTCAACTTCTTCTCTCGTTATTCCGACATCTTCGAGAGCCTTTAAAAGTACATTTTCAATAGAGTTCCCATTTTCAATCTGCTCATCGAAAGGTACTGTTAGAAGATACTCCACGACAAGTTTGAAGGTTTTCTTTTAGATGTAGTGGCCTGTCATTGTTAAATAATGCTGCTTGGTGTCATTTCGGTTCAAAGGTCTATAGTGGCGGCGCAGCCAACGTCAGCAAATGATCCCTTAATCTCCGGAAGGATCTCATCACGCATTTTTTTTTGTCTGCTTGTTTAGGTCAATAGAAATAGTGTGTGCACTGGGCAGGACGTCATTTATGTCGACTGCGCCATCGTGGTGACCGACGTCGACCAAAGTCTGAATGAGCCTTTTCATGCCCGGACCCGTAACACTCTCGAAAGACATCATTCCCTCTGCACAGCAACGAAGGATGGGACGCACGGAGCGACCCGCCAGTCAGCGCCCGGCGGGTGCATGCCGGGGCACCAAAGCGAGCAGGCGGGTCAGCAAGCCCGAAACCGGCCCGCATGGCTCGCACAGCTCGCCGGGTTCGGACGGCTCGGCCACGCGGACGAAGCCTCGTCTGCTCCCTCCACTCGCTACTTGCCGCCTGCGGCAGGCTAGCGGCGGGGAGGCGAGCCCGGCAGCCCGTGCGTTGACGATCTCTGCTGTGGCGCCGCGGACAGCGCGGCGTTGAGGCGGATGGATGTGACGGATCAAGCTCAAACTTTACGCGGCCATACAATTGACCTTCCCTTATCCGATGCTACTTTCGGATTTTAAATGGGTGGAATCATTTAGAAGAAAATGAGCCACACATTTGGCCGTGCAGGCCCTTGCCCGCCCGTCGTTTCCTCTCCATCCCCCTATACTCCATATCTATAGATAGCAATTGGGAAAGGTTTATAGGGGTGTGCCTAAAAAGCAAGACTGGAGAATTTGGTTTTAAGAAATGAGTCAGTTTATATATTATAAAAAACATGCAGAATTCAGTATTTCAACCCTTGCAACTCGAAAATTATAGTGGTCATAGCAATCAGGACACAGCAATCCATCCTATAAGTGGAGTCTTAGAAACAAAAAGTGCCAATAAACTTTTAAATGGTCGTCGGGAAAGTTGCAGAATATAACGGAAAGCATGAAAAAATTGCGCGCGAGCTTTACATGTTCCTCTATTATATAACAATAGATTAACACTAGAACAAGCTCATTCAAAGAAGGTGAAATTGGAAATTGAAATTCTATTAAAATCTTACTGATATTCAAGAAATGGATTTGAATGCGAACGAATGCCATTTTATTAAGAAGGACACAATATAGGAAAGTGAAAAAATCCTGATGTCTGACCGACAAGGTTTTCAACTAACATGGGTTGAAAGTATGGCACATTTTATCTTACTGTACCCCTTCAGTTAAAATAGCGAGCCTGTCAATCCACCGAACGCAGCGACCATTGCTAATTAAAAGGTCGGATCTGGGAGAGCAGGCTTAGGGGCAAGCCAAGACGTGGGGCAGAATAACACCGGGTCGGAGCACGGCTACTCGCAGGTAGTCGCCGTAGCCGCGTGCCCGAAGGCGTCGAATTCCAACCCAGAGGTTCGGGGTTCAACTCCCGGATAGATAAGGTACAACTTTAAAGTTAACTGCCTAGCATGTGTGGGCAACATCTAAAATGTGACAATCAGCGGGAAAAACATATTTTTCTTTCATATCGGAGTATGAACATCAACGTATTTTCTTCTGTATCGATGGATACACATTTCTGTATCCATATTGCAAAATTTGTTTTTGAATCCGAAAGAATACATTTTTTTGTATCACGGATGCTGAAAAAACTGCATATTCAAATTACAGATTTTTGTATTAATTTTTTTTAGAGTGTATACATCTCACAAAATCGCCCAAAAAAGCACTTGCGACCTTATGTCCCGACCTCAGCGAGATCCGACCTTTTAATTTTCAAGGATCGCCAGTTGCTAGCTTCAATTCCCTCAACCGGCTGCAACTATGTTTGGCAGGGGCCGGGCTTTCTTTGCATGGCGGTGGCGTTTGGTAGGGCCTAGCCGAGGTGTTACCCCACTTGCGTGAACATGGTGTACCAATAGAATTCCGCACCTCGCCCTGCTGGATGGTAGCGGATATCCAAGGTATGAATTTTGTCACGTTAGTAAAGAAGGAGTATGTTGTCTCCTGCGAGCTTCCGACCGACACAATTCCACGAAGAAACCACACTCGGTCTTTATTTGGGAAAGCGATGCCACCTCCACTGTCACCCTTTGCAACCGTCGACCCTGTAGATCAAATGTAAAATTATTTTTGGAAGTCATCCTCTTGCAATAGTTTTACTAACAGATGCGTATATAAAGGTAGAAGCAAGAAACTGTGCGAGGCGAAGAAGGTATAAGGACACGTTCGGATTCGACCGAAATCGACCAAACACGAAGTTCTTCGTGATCGCAAATACACGAACACGAGCTGCCAGTATTGAATATGTACGAGTACGACTAGAAAAAAATTAAATACAAACTAAAGGTCATAAGTGAAAAGCACGTAAATAAATAAGTATACTTTTAAACATAACACGCAGAAAGAAAGTTCGTGGCTCTGCTATGTTTTTAGCACCGGGGCTAAAAACTTAACTGAATGGACTGGGCTAATTTATTTAGCAACAGGGCTAATTTTTTAGCCATCTAGTAAACCACAACGATTAGTGGTCGAATCGACTTCGAATCGACGTCGATTAAGCAGGTCGAAATATTGTCGATTCCAAATGTCGAATCGACGGGATTTTGTCCCGCAAATCGGCGTTTTTTCGACATCGACTATTTCGATACTTTATCGAAAAGGGACTAAAGGGACGGATTTCAATGGTTGAGCTAAGTCCAATAGCGACTGTTGGTGTCCGTAGGCACCCGCGTCGCCATCACATTCAAAAATTACTGCAGGAGATGAAGTCCGTGACAGACACCTCCCGCGCTTGAACGCACTGTAAAAAATATTCTGAAATTTCAGAGCAAAATATTTTTTAAATTTAATAACATTATCAGTTGTTCTTAAACGTAATAACAGATTATGATATTTAAGAAGTTTTCTTAATATTGCAAACAAGGTTATGCGAATTCTGATGAAATTCTCAATTGTACTAATTCAATTTCATAACAAGTTTATTAAATTTAAAAGTTTTCCCTAGTTTTGATAAAATTGTGTTGAAAAGTCACAACCATTCTTACTTTTAATACCAGCATTCAGAACACTTCTTAAAAGTCATGTAGCTTTTGACCACTGGACATGGAATTTTGGCGTTCAATTTAGTATTGGGTGAACAACATATCGAATTTAGATAGGCGTAATGTAGCTATGCCACTGCCATATGTCAAAAAAGCAAGTTAACAAACATACGCCGTCCGACCAGGCACATAGCTACTCTGGGAATGCCCCCGGACGGAGCGCCGCATAAGGTCGGGTACGAGCGCTCCCCTCACAGGTATGTCCCGACAGCCACGCGGTCTAAGGCGTCAGGATCCGAACCGAGAGGTCCGAGGTTCGAATCCACCCAGGTAAGGTAAGGTAAACATCTTTAATATGTGGGAAGTTGGGTGTAACCATCTGCCCCTAGGGGAATAAACTAAATATGTTCCAGATTTGCGTTAGGTTGGAAAAGAAAAGCATTTTTGGCGTTTCATAACACGTTCTTAATTTTCAAAACTTGTTTTGAATTCTAAGAAACTTTTTGTTCTTAAATTTAAGAGCAAATTTGTTTTGTAAACTGCTTCAAAACATGTGTTATTAAAATTAAGATGGATTTTTTTACAGTGACGAACACGTCTCTAGACTAGTTGTTTTGGCGTTGCGGGTCACCAGCGAGAGCTAACTGTACAGTCAGGGGAAGACCCTGTCTCGAATCGACGTCGAATCGACATCGATCATGTACAATACGAAATTTCTTGCAATTTAGTACCAGGAACCGTTCTGAAACACTTTAAGGCCCATTAGCTGAGTTAGGCCGTGTCATAGGGCACTTCTCGAGTAACATCGAAATTTCGTCGACAACTTCGTCTCAGGACCAACGATAACTTTTCGAGCAGTCGACGTCGATTCGAGGTCGATTCGAACACTCATTTCTCACTGGGTCGGCTTTTCTTGTTTATGTTCTGAAGTTTTCATATAAATGTGTCTCATGGTACACCGGAAGAGAAAAGAGAAAACTGTGATCTCGTCATGGATAGAGTAAGAGACGCTGATTTCGGATCAGGCAGGGTCTTTGATGCCAGGGAAGTGGTTGAAAGACCGCAGCCCGAGCCATCAATGTCTAGACTAACCGTCTTATCATGCCATATCAGCGGAGGGTAGTTCCGTGACAACACGGCCGCGATGCCTCATTCGAAAGAAAAAAAAAACTTTTTGTACGTTTCTATCACCACGGGAGCCCTAAAGGTGAACCCATGCCTAGCTACTGATAAGGGAAGATTCACGGAAAATTCTAGCAAAAACTGAGGGAGGACTCCTACGGGAAAACGGCCCTTTTGTGTTAAACCACGGAGGGTCAGTCCCCGCACAAACAACGTAGGGACATTGTGCGAAAAACAGCTCCGCTTCCTTTTTTTATTGAAACAATATCAGTATTATACGACACACAAATAGTTGGGTGCATATCCTACATAGGTGTATGGGGAAATTCATATACCTGTATGGGAAGAATACTATCAAGCATGGGCATACTGCCATACCTTTGGAAAATTCCCATACATGCATCTTGAAAAGCGTCAGAGACATTTATAGGAAATGTATCACATAATTTTTGGCTGAGCGATTAGCGAAGCCCATTACTCCACTGACCGGAAAAGTTTCATTCTGTTTGTTTGTCTGTCTGTCTGTCTGTCTGTCCGTCTGTCCGCACGATAACTCGAGAAAGGATGGAGATAGCGACCTGGGATTTTCAGGGTCGTTTTGTATCATAAAAAGACAGATCGAGTTCGAAGATGAGCACTCTGGCTCAAAAATTGACTTTTTACAAAATCAATAACCGCAGGTAACAAAATATTATTTTTTTCAAATATTTTT
>NW_026267305.1:219212-227069 GCF_000697945.3 Frankliniella occidentalis | reverse complement strand
ACGCGAAGAGGAGGAGGGGTAGATGAGTGAGGGGCGAGAATGATTTAGGGGTGGAGAAAGACACGGACTGTGTCGGTAGTATAGAGAGAGAGAGAGGCGAGATCAGCATAAGGACCGAAGGTCCTGGCTAGTAAAATCTGTATGCCAGAACGCACCTTAAATGAAAATACACGTCGAGGAGTTTCCAACGACAATGCGCGAAGGGCGCTGCAATGTCGGGAACCACGCGCAAGAATAGATTTTAGGCCTTTGGCACTTTCGTGCCAATTTACACCCGACAGGTTTTTTCCCCAGCCTCTCCGCGGACGCGTGGCTAAGGCCACTAAATGTTTTGCTGTGACCATAGCGACAAACTATTTTCTCAGCCATGGTCACAGCAAAACATTTAGCAAAGATAGCAAAAGATACGACGTAATTAGAATTAAAAACTTTTGACGTCTATATGTTAGAGCACCCAGGGGAGAGAGGCGGTGCGTGGTCCCGAAAAAGTGGTTCATGCGCCCCCACCTGTTGGATTTATTACCTGTAATTACCTGTAATTACCTGAAATCACCTGTAATTACCTGTATTACCCTGTAATTACCTGTACGACGTAATTACAATTAGACAATATTTACGTCTATATATTAGGGCCCCAGGGGAGGGAGGGGGTCCGTTGTCCCCAAAAAGTGGTTCATTAGCCCCCACCTGTTGCACAGCATAGTGCCAGCAAAATAATTTGCTGTGTCAGCAAAATGATTTGCTGTGGCAGCACATTATTTGCTTCGTCAGCAAAATGATTTGCTGTCTCAGCAAATTATTTGTTTAGTCAGCAAATTATTCGCCGCATCAGCAAATTATTCGCCAGTCGTCGTAGCTACGCCAATTTAAGGGGAATTCCTGAACCACTTCTAACTATGCCCATGTGTAATATAAAAGAGGACCTTTGGGGTTGGAAAATGAGTAGTCAAGAGAAAGATGTTATTTTATGTGTTATAAACCACTACCCGCGATTTGGAGTCCATGAAGTCGATTGAATTAACTTTTGTCTCCTTTTAGCAGACCTCTTTTTGCTGTTATAGTATAGTTGTTCAACTGACCACTGAGTTCTCCTACGCTCTCCCACTCTGGGCAAAGGCCTACATACAACTATGTTCCCCAATTTAAAGCACACTGACTGAAAATCCAAGGGGAAATAGGCTTCAAAAATTTGTACACCCGAAGTCGAAGTTCATGAACTTCAGTCGAAGTTCACTGAAGTTCGGCCGAAGTTCACTGAAGTTCGCTTGGTTAAATTCTATCGAAGTTCACTGAAATTTTCCAAAGTTCACCGAAATGCATCGAAGTTCACGGAGTTCACCGAAGTTGAAAATGAGCGTCGAAGTTCCTCGAAGTTCACAGTACATGTCGAAGTTCCCCAAAGTCCAAAATAAATGTCGAAGTTCCCCGAAGTTCAAAATAAATTTAGAAGTTCACTGAAGTTCAAAATATTTTAGTACATATTTACGGCTGCTCCTGCTCTTAGCAATTTTAATTGCTTACAATAAGCGAATCTCGAGCTTACTCAAAGCAGGTATCTACGGCCCGAATTACAAAGATTACAAAGGGAGAATTTTGCTTCCATATCTCTTGACCAGGTCGAAGTGCGAGAACTTCGGTTGAAGTTCCGCGAAGTTCACCGAAGTTCACCAAAGTTCTCGAAGTTCACCGAAGTTCGCCGAAGTTCAAGGAAACGTACACCGAAGTTCAAGCCTATTTCCCCTTGTGAAAATCAAAGCTGTATTATCTGCTTCCACGTTAGCGCAAGCTTAGGTTTTTATTGTGAAAATGGAACAATATTTGACCCTGCCGAAACGAGCTCAAACTTTAACATTACTTTCTTATGGGGAATTCAACTAAAAACTACAATTTGGGCCTGGACCTTAAAATATTACCTGTAGATGAAAAGTGTTGTAAAAATCGTGATCTACGCGAGAAAGTGCCAAAGGCCTAAAATCCATTCTTGCGCATGGTTCCCGACATTGCAGCGCCCCTCGCGCGACGTCGTTGGAAACTCCTCGACGTGTATTTTCATTTAAGCTGCGTTCCAAATAGATCGCTGGCTTCACTCCTAAAAATGGAACGCCCTAATGCACCTAACCCCTAACTTAGGCACAGTTGTTAACGCAAGATTTGCGGGGGGCTTTAAAGACAATCCCCGGGTCGCAAATCGATACATGCACCTAACCTCCATATTCTGGTGTTGCGTTCTTACTGGCAGAGCCACCCAGCGACCACACGGAAAAAAAAAAGTTAGCTGCTCCAGCTTAACATTAGGTATGCGAGCCAAAAGTTAGCTGCCTGGAGGACAGACAAGAAAATTAGGAACAGTAGCTTATGAATTGGGTGCGTGAGCTAATCTGTGACTGTCGCAGATAAAGCGTTCCCTGTAGTAGCCCAACTACATTAGTTGTACGAACGAATGCGAAATACCATTCGTTCGTACAACTAATGTAGTTGGGCTACTACAGGGAACGCTTGATCTGCGACAGTCACAGATTAGCTCACGCACCGAATTCATAAGCTACTGTTCCTAATTTTCTTGTCTGTCCTCCAGGCAGCTAACTTTTGGCTCGCATACCTAATGTTAAGCTGGGGCAGCTAACTTTTTTTTTCCGTGCAGTGAGCAAAGTGAGTACAGAGACATACAAGCGGAGGGAACACACACAGCATACTGCGCCAAAAAAGTTATTAATTATTACGACTTTGAACTTACTGTTTATAAAGCCGATGCAGAATTTATCCTGAAGTTTGTTGTAAATAGCTAAACTATCACTTACGCGATGTTTGCACTCATCGCTTTTAATAAACGGTAGTTTGGCGAAGTGCAGATCTGCATGCGGATTATCCAAAGTGTTTCCATATCCAACAACCTTAAAAATAAGACAAAAAAGCATTTTCGTTCAGTCACAAGACGTTCCTTCAGATTATTTGCGTTGAAGCTAAATAATACATACCACGCCAAGGTCTCCATGTTGCAGTTCTGGTAAATCGAAACTCCAGTCCATACACACCGGCATAGTTGAAGACGTGATATCTACGTCAGATTGCAGCTCCACTATAGAAATGTCGTTGGAGTACAGCTGGTTTCTTCCTCCATAATCTTTCAGATAAATCTTCCGTAGCTGGAAACGTCACAACTTTATGTTGGTTCAAGCCACTCTTAAATCCTTACACAGAAGATTCTTGTATTTCTAAGAATTCTGCGCATCCGTCATACTAAGTAGATGTACGACAGACGTCTCGCGTAACAGGCTTCACGATATCTCACGGAACACTGTTACGCTGCCACGCGCCTGGCATACACCTACCTAGGCACTTTACAGTGGTGTTTTCTTTAAGTGAATAAATTCCCATGAGAATTTCCCTATGCTAAATTTTCTCATCGTGAACATGCTGTACCACGGTGAATGTACAATCGCCACGATTGGCATAAACACCATGACAGTTCAATATGCTGAAAAATCTGTAACAAGCAGGCCCGGCCCCTGCCGAACGGAGTTGCCGGCGGAGCGAAACGGATTTTTTCCCCCACTTCATGAATCAACTCCTCCTATCTCTTTGTTACTACATTTCACCTTCTTAGGGTTAGTTGCCAGGATTTGCACCAACCATTTGGTTGTCCAGAAGTGACATCAATCTTACCCTAAAAAATTCAGACCTCCGGTGTACGTCCTTCTTGGGAAACAGATAGACGTACGGACAGACAGACTTGCCCAGACGTTGTCTGACTTAAACTTACTTTTCTGTACTGCTCGTTCGCTTCGACAACGTCAACGCTTCTTTTGATCTTGCCGAATCCAGCAAGGTAAATCGTCTCAGGATGGAAAGTACCATTGTGGAAGCAGTGTGCAGCTGAAACCGACACAGCAAGTTACATGCAATAATAATGTGGACTAAAAATACTGGGAAAACGCACAGCGTTCTCCTAGGTTCGTATTAGATCAAATGAATAAATTCACTTTCATCGCGTTTGCAAAGACTGTTTACGCGCTATATTGTAACCAGGTTTTTACTTTGGTAGTGGAATACTGACTAATAGTCTATGTTGCTACTATCTCTTATGTTATCTCAGTACGGTTTCCAGCATTTCTATTGTCTGTCAGAGCAAATATTTTTTGTTTTTCGTATAAGTCACAATTTTTTACTAAATTTCCTACTTGTTATGGTCAATGAACTAACGTCACTAAAACATCCTAAAAGCAGGGCTCTGTAACTTCTTACTTAACTGCCTCTAACGTTAGTTAAGGTTATAACTTGTAACTTTTTATGTGATCATTTGAAAATAAGTTAGTTATTCGACCTGTCCAACTTGTCCACAGTTTGTACGATTAATATTCGACATAGTCATATACAAGGCCCTTAATCCCTTTGCAATAGTGAGAAGATCGCGTGGTTTACGATCCGAAAAGGAACACAGGCACTTACCGGACACGAAAAATTTTGTCGTAATAAGTGATCCACCGCAGACCTGCTCATTGTCAAGGGTCCTGTCGTAAATAGAAACGTGCCAAGGAAAGTCGGCCGCTGAATTTGACAGTATCCCATCGCGAACGAAACCAATCGCTTTCCCAGTTGGTTGTCCGCAAACTGCAATGCGAATTAGGCGGTGGTTAAGAAACTAAACCTACAACCTAAGGAGAATTTTAAAGAACAAGTCACACTTAGAACGCATCCCTTCCTATTTAAATCATCAATTTCGTCTTTAATAGGAAAATTGTATGTTGAATCCGAATCCATCACAAGATTTCATGGATTACATCGTCTGACTGGTGTGAAAACAACATTTTAGGGATTTTGGATACTTTTAACGGGGCATCACAGAGTAAATGGCCTATAACAGACGTTTTTTTAAATTTTTTGAAAAAGCTTGTACAACAAAACAAACACCATGGCCGGCCGGCAGCTCCGTTCACTAGGGGACGGCCCTGCTTGGCCTGCCGACGGTGCGGGCCGACCATTTCAGCCACGCTGGGGAACGTATTCAAATAATGTGCCGGGCTTTCGACCCGCTCAAACCCGTCGCATTGTAATAGGCACGTATATACTCACCGGCTCAGCTAAGGAAAATTTTGCTATGCCTTGGTTAGTACCCTCGTTATGATTTTCTTTGCGGACACTGCGCTCCGCAGGCAACTCTGTTCGGCAGGGGCCGAGCCTAGCTTGCCCTGCCGGCGGAATTTGGTCAGGCCTGCGGCCCGACATGTAAGTCACTTTGCATATTCGAGTAAACTAATGCTTCAGACGGGTGGCCCGAGGCCCTAGAGGATTATTCTCAGAATACGGGCCATTTGGGCGTTCTTAATTATTTTTTATTTTTTTTTGTCGAATTTGCTAGGTTTTTTGGTCGCAATGGTTTTATTTACCTTTAAATAGGATATGTGTAACGTGGCAGTAGTTCAAATCACATACTTCTTGTTCAACATTAAAAGACCATATTGTGGTCACGTTCGATCAATGATGAAACTCAAATATTGCCTCCCGCACCTTTAAATTGGTTTTTTGTTTGCTCCACTAGTGTGTTACATATTTTACATCCAGTCATCCCCATTTTAAGCGTTGAAGTATGACCAGAACATTGCAATAAATAACTTGTTTTTCGCCCCGACACTGTTTCACAGATGCCCAACCTCAAAATGTACAGTTTTTAATTAACCTGTTACTACATTTTTCCTCATTAGGTCATTACAACGCGTTACCTGTACCTAAAAGTTATTAGACAAAAGTCAGACCGAAAAAAGGGAATACGGAGTTCAGAAGTCAGAAGGCACTAATAAAAGGCTTACTAATCCGGGGTTCCAGATGCAACGACCCACTTGGCCACAAAAGAAGCAGCACATTAAAACCTTCCTTTTCATCGAAAGAGGGATTTGATATGACGCAATCGTGCATGTGTGGAGTCGATACGGTATTCACACTGCAAAAGCGTAGAAGCCAACTTTACAATTTGAAGGCAGTTTTTCACGATGACGTAGTAGAGGCTCTGCCAATTGCTTCGGGGAACATTAATAGTCCTCAGAGAGTAGTACTGTGGGCGTAGAATTGTTACTCTACCTCTACCCAGTTTGACGTCAGTGCAAACATTGTGAACTCCGTTTGCTTTTAAAAAAGGTAGTGAGAACGACTTTGGTCGTCTCGTGACGAAATATAGAAAAATATTTCCTCATCGAAATTCATTGCCTTCCGTGAATATGTCACTCCAGAAATGCAATGTGCCTTGGATTACTATTCCCTTAAAATTGACCAGAATTTGGCAAAGTTCGCACGGACTCGGACATTAGGAACGTACTGGAGTTCACATTTTGGCCATTTTAACTGCTCTAGTCACCCACTGTTGCAGTATTCTTAGGTTTTTAGTGTTTCACCAGGTAATGTTAGTGCTTTTGAGTATCTAGATGGTATAAAACCCTTTTAAAACCATATCACATAGTTGTGAAGGGAAGCGGAATATAAATCGACACGTCCGGCGAACAAAGGCGAATCTGCGGAGCGCCCGGTAACAAAGGCGAATCTGCGGAGCTCCCTGGTAACAAAGGCGAATCTGCAGAGCGCCCGGTAACAAAGGCGAATCTGTGTAGGATTTCTTATGGGGATACGCCTTTGTTACCGGGCGCTCTGCAGATTCGCCTTTGTTACCGGGCGCTCAGCAGATTTGCCTTTGTTCGCCGGACGCGTCGAAATGGCCCGTATTATGAGAATCTCCCTAGAGATATTCTCCTTGTACATGACATTAGACTACAACGGGGCGAAACCGTAACTACACTCCAGCCTTCTGCTTTGCTGAAGAATTGAAACAAGAAGGACTACCGCAGTTTTCAGTTTGTATTGATGGGGAAACAGTCTTAAAACTCCTTGTTCGTTTTTGTGTGCAACGTGGTCCATTTCTCCCTATTTTCGTCGAAAAAAACACGGTAGCGCCCAAACGGTGCAAGATAGAGGCAAACGGACAAAATTTCAGTTCAAAGGATCAACCCCTATTTCTAACTCCCTTTCACCCCCTTAGGGGTGGTTGCCAGGATTTTCGCCAGGCATTACGTCGTCCAGAAGTGACGCCCAAGATACCCTGAAACTTGTAGAAAGTGTAGAAATGTGGGTGTAGTCCAATGTGAAGCAAATCTCTAAGTGCGGTAACGAGTGTGTGTATACATGCAATTCATACTCGGGGCGCAGCGGAACGGCGTTGTGCTCCACTCTCTATCACTTCTGCAGCGGGACTCGAGGCCTGAAGAGGGTAGGTAGCCGAACAAAAACTGGTGCAGGGGCTTGCAGCGAAATCTGGCCACTGTTCCTGTCGGTGACGGTTGTTCACTGCAGGCAACGGGCTGACCGTCATGCGTGCATTCCGCCAGCACAGTCGGCCATTGCAGTGGTGGGCATCCCTCTGCAACAGGTTTACGCAAGGTCAGACAAAAACGAGTGATAGTAAAACAAAATAGTGTACCGAGAAAACGATATTTCTGTAAGTTTATGACTGAAAACAGTGCCAAATTCTCTAGCTAATAGTATAGGCTTTCACAGATCATCATATAGATACGAAAAAAGGGCCGACAAAAATGCTTTACGTGCTTTCACTAGAAGTATCGCGCGATGGTGCGTCGCTACGGGAGTCGCTAGTCGCTCAAAGATACTTGGTTTAACCATAGTCACTGCGTCGTGCATGCTTTGAGTTAGGGGCTAGTGATGTGTTTTACGATCTTTAAAGGCCACTTGAAATCCCTCGAGTCCTCACGAAACCCACCGAAATCTTATAAAATTCGATGATTTCTGTTTCAATTCACAGAAATTTTCAATAATAATTGAAATCATACACAATCTGTCGAAAAGTTTAGGCCAGGAATC
>NW_026267305.1:206064-209242 GCF_000697945.3 Frankliniella occidentalis | reverse complement strand
TTTTTTGTTGAATTTCATTTATTATTACTCAGGGGAAGTGTTTTCGACACACCATTCAAAATTTGGCCAAACTATGGGTCACTATTAGCATAACATTGTACGATTTTCCACAAATTTCCATAAAACTTTAGAGAAATGTGTATGGCTCTCTCTTTGATATAGTTTGTATTGTCTCGCTTTGCCGCGCAGTGGTGCCATTGGTTGCTTTGGCGGCACAATGTGGTGCTGCCACCTGGCGGCGGTTTATGGAGTTGCCTCTGTTTTGTTGACTTTGACTCTGCCCGTCCGGTAACCTCTACGTATCGTATAGTGTCCCTCTAGCGATTGTATTTTTTCAAGTTTTCCTAATGAAACAGCAGAGTCATGCACGAAATTAGCGGCAAATGGAAGAAGCCTACGCCCAGATCCAGGCAGGCGACGCACCTGCAGCATGCGCGAGCTAAAGTAGCGGAAAATAAGGAAGAAGAGCGGGCAAAATCGAGGCCGGCTATGCCTACTACGGCTAATCGACAGACAGTTAGACAGTTAGACTACCTAGTCGACAGAACTGGTGAAAAATTAGGAAAGTTCAAGATAACTGAAGTGAACAAGACGACTGACGAATACATCCTAATGCATTCGAAGAGCTTGCAAGAACAAGCGTCGTTTTTCAAGTGCGATCCATGCCGTACTCCCTTGACTACCACAATCACCAAGAGAAAAGGTTCTGCTGTAAAAGTAATTATGTCATGTCCAGACTGTTCTGAAAAATTTTCGGAAACTTTCAATAGTGCACGAGTAGCTGAGGAAGAATCATCACGTCCCCCATTTGAGATCAATAGGAAATTAGATGATGCATTTGTCTCCACTGGCAATGGGCATGCAGCAATGCAACGCTTTGGAGCTGTTGTTGGTTTGAATGTAAGTGAGGTTATGTTTTTCGGAATTTGTCACTTGAAAGCATTTTGTTATTTTCACCTGACCTATTTATTTTATTTTTTTTAGATTATGGATTCACGCTCATATGCCAATCACCTGAGAAAAGTGTCACTGATTGTGAGTGCCGACGTTCTTAGCAAGGAGGTCCTTCAGAAATCAAGGGAGACAGTCCGCAACCATTACATTGAAAGGGACCCTAGTTTGGCAGACCAGGAAGTGATTGACATTGACGTTTCTTTTGATGGCAGTTGGCATCGGAGAGGCTTCAGTTCTCTGTATGGCATTGCTGCTGTCATTGACATTGCAACGGGTTTGATTGTGGACTATATGTGCATCTTGACAGCTACTGACCTAGGTGAGGACACACCAGAGTATAAAGAGTGGTATGAAGGCCAAATCCAAAGTGGTGAGTGCAATATAAACTACCAAGGATCATCAGGAGGAATGGAGGTTGAAGCAGCTGTTATTTTAGCGGGGAGATCAGTAGAGAAAGCCAAATTCCGATACCTACCTATTTTAGGTGATGGGGACGCAAAAAGTATTAGTGCCATAAACAAAGCTAAACCATATGGTGAGGGTGTGGAAGTCAAGAAAGAAGAATGTGTCAATCATATCAATAAAAGACTGGGAAATGCTTTGCGAGAAGCTGTAAATAAGTCTACTGCAAGAGGAGAGAAATTAGGTGGAAGAGGCGATAACACACTAACTCTGGCTAAAAAGTTCAAGCTGCAAAGGTATTATTCAAAAGCTATAATTAAAAATTCAGGTGATGTAAAACAAATGCAAAAGGCCATAAAGGCTACATTGTATCATTGCTCTTCAACTGACCAAAAACCCATGCATCAGTTCTGTCCCACGGGAAAAAATTCATGGTGTTTTTATAAGGAAGGACTTGCTGAGAAAAAAAAGAAGAAAGATTTAAAGCATGCTAATATTGGCACAAAATTGAGTCAATGTTTTCAAAACATTGTTGCCAATTTATGAAAGAGTGTCATCTACTGAACTGACGAGGACTTACTTTTCCATCATAAGGCTGACCGTATTTGTTATGTACAGTGGCTTATGACTTTTAGTCGGCCATGTGACACTTTTTAGCTCCTTCGTTCAGGGAAGGTAGGCAACACGCACGTCACAAAAACCCGTTTCTAAATAACAACACATCCAAGGCTTCAGTAGTAGTTGCGTCACCGGACTCGTTTTCTGATGGCAAAGGTGGGCGTTTAGCACAAAGTACGGATGGTTTTGCGAATGCCAAAACTGCCACGCACATTGTTGTCAGTGCCAAATTGGTAAAAAATAAAATGTTTTGGTGTGAATCACAATCCCGCTTTAAGAGTACTTATGTGTTCTAAAGATCACGTACTTATAAATGTGTACTAAGTCGGATATTAATTTTGAAGTTTAAAAATGTCTTTAATGGTGCGAACAGTTAACACAAATAGTTATAAAATTGCAAAAAAATGGTTTTCTGCCGTGCGGGTTGCCTACCTAAACGCACTTCAAACCTAACCAATGTTACGGCATGGCATCAGGTACCTTTCAACACACAAAACCTTAATCATGTGCGATAAAACAGCAGCCTTGAAGCCTTAAAAACTGCCAAAAAACGTAGAGGGATCAAAATGACCACTCCGGCCCTTCTAGGTATACGAAAATCCCGGTCCTTCAACAGTGGGCGCTCGCTATAGTTCCGCCTCGGGTTCAGAATTGGACCAGAGGCGGAACTATAGCGAGCGTCTTCCCCCACTCCTTCTCTACCGCTCTTGCTCACACTGCTGGCCGGCTGGCAGCCCGGGGGGAAGGTGGTGGGGAGGAGGAAGAGAGGGGGGCCGCTTCTCGCTCGGAGTGGGGGAACCAGGCCTGGTGGGGAGGGAGCGCCGGCGGAACTATAGAGAGCGGAACTATAGCGAGCCCTCACTGTAGTTGTCAGTTTGGCTTTGGCACTCAAAAGAAACCCTTTCCAAAAATTAGGTTCAAGTAAGCCCCCAAAAGATACCCTTCTAAAAAATTAGGTTCATGTTAGGCACTCAAAAGAAACCCTTTCCCAAAATTAGGTTTGGGTTATACACAATCAAGCAGGCCCGCCCTTCCGCCAAACGAAGTTGCCAGCTCCGCTTCGCCCCGCCGGCAACTCCGTTCGGCAGGGGCCGGGCCTGCTGCTTAGAAAACGTTTTTTGGGGGTGGGGGAAAGTTTCCTTTCTATTTTGCGGTTTTTAGGCCTTTTTCTACATCTTATTGTTCACTATGGCAATTTTTAGCT
>NW_026267305.1:200475-206014 GCF_000697945.3 Frankliniella occidentalis | reverse complement strand
CGACTGTACTCCGTGTACTCCGTACTCCTGTGTACACGAAAAATTCAAGTCGCCCACCCCTCGGTTTAAGCCCCCATCTACATTTCTCAGCCGTTTCGTTTAGATCTTTTACAGCTGTGTAGGGTCTGCCCAAAATCGTCTCCAGATAAACTCATACCAGGTAGTATGTTTTAAGAACGTACTTCACACAGCACATCTTTTAGAGACGTACTATAACTTCCTTAAACATATAAAAAGCGGCAAGGGTCCGTGAGTGTCGTTCATGTTTTCTTGACGGTTTACCGGGTTTGCAGGACGGTAGAGGCCTGGTCCATGTGCCACCGGGGCCACAATGCGTCGCGTTTCCCGATCTAAGATCACCACTGTACTGGGGTTTGCACTTGAATAGGACGACTGTGCCCGGCGGCTGCGGTTCTTCACAGGGGCGATCAGAGCTATCCAAGTAGCAGGATATGTCGAGTGTTGCCGATTGAAGAGGTGGGCAGAAGGAGCTCTTGTTCGACACCGGCAGCTTGGATTGTGCCGCGTCTGCTGTTGGGTCTCGAGGCTGTGTTGGCGCGCTTAGGATAAGTCCCGGAGGAGGGCACATGGGGGGCCCCTCAGGAAACACGATGGCGGTCGAGCAATCATCTGGAAAAACAAGCAGAAGTGCCCACTAATGCTACATCCAGCTAAGTACCGCTGCGCCAGAGTGGATGACCAATCAGGGAAGGCACTAAGACACCACTTTGCACCTGCAGTACCGCTTCAGAGGGCTAGAAGGCAATAAACAGCCTTGTTAGGGCACTTGTTTGCCTTCTCCGTGAGTCAGAACGAGAGTGGTTGTGCGAATATGTGCGTAAGAAGATGTTTGCAACTTTTTGGCGTCTAACCTAACTATTTTTTTTTCTGAGAGGGTATTTTCCGTGTATAACCCAAACAAAATTTTTGGAAAGGGTATCTTTTGAGTGCCTTACATGAACGTAATTTTTTAGAAGGGTATCTTTTAAAGGCCTAACGTACACCTAATTTTTGGAAAGGGTTTCTTTTGACTGCCTAACTTAAACCTAATATTTTTGGAAGTGTATTTTATGAGTAACTTAAATCTAATATTGAAGCAAGGACGTGTTCGGACTTGTCTTATGGGCGTGTAACATGGACCTGATTTTTTTCGAAGAGTATCTTTTTGACGTCTTACTTAAACCTGATTTTAAAGCAGTGTCTTTCGGGTGTGTAACATAAACATAATTATTTTTGAGCGGGTATCTTTTCATTGCCTGACTTAAACCTAATATTTTTGGAAGTGTGTCTTGTAGTTAAATAACTTACACCTAATTTTGAAGAGAAGACGAGTTTGGACTTGTCTTATGGGTGTGTAACATCAACTTCTTTTTGTCGTGGACGAGTGAGAGGAGGAATTGTTCATGCTCCCCGAGCTGCTCGCAGACGCGCACAAGACATTCTCGGGTCAAACCTTATTTTTTTGAGAGTATCTTTTGAGTGACAAACACAAACCTAATTTTGAAGCAAAGCAAGGACGTGTTCGGACTAGTCTTTTGTGGGTGTGTAACACTAACCTATTTTGGTAGGGGTTGTCTGAAGGGTGACAAAACCACACCTAATATTTTGGAGAAAAAAGAAAAGTTAACTGGGTGGGGCTCAAACAGAGGCTCTCGAAGCACTGAGTTATCGATCTTACCTTGAGAGGTCTTTTAGAGGTTCAGATCCCTCTTCTCACATGTTTTATAAGTTTTAAGTTTTATGTGTTTTTAACATGTTTTTTTAGCCCGCTCTTCTACTTTTAAACAAGCAGGCCCACCCTTCCGCCAAACGAAGTCGCCAGCTCCACTTCGCTCCGCCGGCAACTCCGTTCGGCAGGGGACGGGCCTGCTTGGCCTGCCAGCGGCGATGGTCGGGCCTGCGGCCCGACCATGTCTGTCACTCGATTTGCAAAAGAACATGATCTGATGTAGCGGGCCTTCGGCCCGCTTAAAACCGTCGTCTTTGAGTTTGCCCCGTAGACACGAGAAAGGGATGTAACGGTGAAGCACCGTGACTACAACCCAGCCTT
Source organism: Frankliniella occidentalis (assembly GCF_000697945.3). NCBI lineage: Eukaryota > Metazoa > Arthropoda > Insecta > Thysanoptera > Thripidae > Frankliniella > Frankliniella occidentalis. Next base: position 203,964 of record NW_026267305.1, on the reverse strand, counting down.
CTGCTTAGAAAACGTTGTTTGGGGGTGGGGAGAGTTTCTTTCCTATTTTGCGGTTTTTAGGCTCTTTTCTACAACTTATTGTTCACTATGGCAATTTTTAGCTTATTTTCGTCAAAAAAAAGACCCTCTAGCGCCTAAACGGCCAGAGATAGAGCAAAACATGTGAAATTGTCATCCAACAGGCTTTTACTTACGACGAGTTACCCCTTAGGAGAACCTAATAAAAATAAGGTAGGCCCGCTCCTCTGCCAAACCAAGTTGCCAGCTCCGCTTCGCTCCACCGGCAACTAGGTTCGGCAGGGAGCGGGCCTAGCTTGGCCTGCCAGCGGCCTGCTGGCCTGCCGGCCGAAGGCCCGTCCCATCTAATTTTTCATAGAGTAGTAAAGCTTCCATCGGAAAACGGGCCTTAGGCCCGTTTGAGTGACAGCTCGCTTTGAACCATCTTTTTGCTGTCTACTTAATCAAAACTCAAACAAGCAGGCCCGCCCTTCCGCCAAACGAAGTTGCCAGCTTCGCTTCGCTGCGCCGGGCAACTCCGTTCGCCAGAGGCCGGGCCTGCTTGGATTGCCGGCGGCGATGTTTGGGCCTGCGGCCCAACCACTTCTGTCAGGCGATTTGCTGTAGAACATAATCAAATGATGTAACGAGCCTTCGGCCCGCAAAGCCCGTCGTCCTTAAAATTTGCCCCGTAGACACAAAAAAGGGATGTAACGGTGAAACACCGCGTATACAACCCACCCTTCTGCTAAGGAAACGTTTTTTGGGGTGGGGGGAGGGAGTTTCTTACCTCTTTTGCGGTTTTGGGCCTTCTTTTACATTTAATTGTTCGCTACAGCAATTTTTAACTTATTTTCGTCAAACAAGACCCTCTAGCGCCTAAACGGTTAGAAGTAGAGCCAAACGGACGAAATTTTCGCCCAAAGAGCTCTACTTTGACAAGTTATCCCTTAGAAGACCATCCAATATTTTCGGAAATTAATAAATTTATTTTTGGGCCACTTTTGGGAGAGAAACTCCGTCTAGCGCCCAAACGGTAGAAGATAAAGCAAAACGGACAAAATTTTCCCCTGTAGCACTCTACTTTTCGTCCCTTGTACTCTATCTCTAACCGTTTAGGCGCTAGAGGGTCTTTTTTGTCGAAAATAAGCTTAAAATTGCCGTAGTGAACAATTAGTTGTAGAAAAAGGCCTAAAACCCGCAAAATAGAAAGGAAACTCTCCCTCTTCCCCCAAAAAACGTTTTCTAAGCAGAAGGGTGGGTTGTAGTCGCGGTGCTTCACCGTTACATCTTTTTCTCGAGTCTTTGGGGCAAACTCAAAGACGACGGCTTTAAGCGGGCCGAAGGCCCGCTACATTCCATCATGTTCTTCAGCAAATCGTGTGACAGAAATGGTCGGGCCGCAGGCCGGACCATCCGCGCCGCCAGGCCAATCAGACCCGGCCCCTGCCGAACGGAGTTGCCGGCGGAGCGAAGCGGAGCTGGCAACTATGTTTGGCGGAAGGGCGGGCCTGCTTGTTTTTCTTTGCATGGGAGTGTAATCATCTTTTTAATGATGCGCCACCATAAAATAAGCCCACTCTTCTGCTTAGAAGAAATTTGAACCGACGGCATACTTCTCAGACAAAAGTGTACTCCTGAAAAAAAAAACGAAAAAGGTTCAGTTTAGGCCACTTTGGGTAAGAAAAATTCCATTTTATAAGTAAACAGTGAAAGCCAAACGGACGACATTCTAGTCCAGAGGGTTCTTCTTTCACGATTTACCCCTTTGGAGACCATCAAAAATTTTCTTAAAATAATGTACTTATTTTTTGGGCCACTTTTGTGAAAAAAACCCCTCTAGCGCCCTGTCATAAAAAGACAGATCGAGTTCGAAGATGAGCATTCTAGCTCCAAAATTAGATTTTAAAAAATCAAAAACAACAGGTCCCCAAAATGACGTTTTTTAAAAATATTTTTTTTTTGGTTTCCCAAGGGGAAACTCATCAAAGTAGAGCCCTTCGGGCGAAAATTTTGTCCGTTTTGCTCTAGCTCAAACCGTTGAGGCGCTAGAGGGTGTTTTTGACGAAAATAAGCGAAAAAATGTACAACCCTGCATGATTGGCTGAGCGATTAGCGAAGCCTTTTACTAGGTCTGGTCGGAAAAAACTTTTTCTGTCTGTCTGTCTGTGTGACTGTGTATCTGTGTATCTGTCCGCACGAAAACTCGAAAACGAATTGAGCGAGCGACCTGGGATTTTCAGGGTCGTTTTGTATCATAAAAAGATAGATCGAGTTCGAAGATGAGCATTCTAGCTCAAAAATTGGATTTTAAAAAAATCAAAAACAACAGGCCCCAAAAATGACGTTTTTGAAAAATATTTTTTTATGGTTTCCTATGGGGTAACTCGTCAAAGTAGAGCCCTTTGGGCAAAAATTTTGTCCGTTTTGCTCTAGCTCAAACCGTTAAGGCGCTAGAGGGTATTTTTGACGAAAATAAGCGAAAAAATGTACAACCCTGCATGCTTAGACGAAGTGATTGGCCGTTGACGGACCGTAGGCCCGTACCTTGGTGTACATTTTCCCACTACCCGACTCGGGTGTCAGCGCCGCAGGCCAAGGTAGATGTATGCCAGGCGCGTCGCAGCGTAACAGTGTTTCGTGAGATATCGCGAAGCCTGTTACGCGAGACGTGGTCTGGCGTACATCTACCTTGTTAGTCGAAGTGACGGGCGTTGACAGACCGGAGGCCCGTATCTTTGTGCACATTTTTGCACTACCTGACTCGGGTGTCAGCGCCGCAGGCCAAGGTAGATGTATGCTAGGTGCGTCGCAGCGTAACAGTGTTTCGTGAGATATCGCGAAGCCTGTTACGCGAGACGTGGTCTGGCGTACATCTACCTTGTTACTAGTTGGCTGAGCGATTAGCGAAGCCTATTACTCCGTCTGGTCGGAAAAAACTTTTTCTGTCTGTCTGTCTGTCCGTCTGTGTGTCTGTGTGTGTGTCTGTCCGCACGATAACTCGAGAACGAATTAAGCGAGCGACCTGGGATTTTCAGGGTCGTTTTCTACCATAAAAAGACAGGTCGAGTTCGAAGATGAGCATTGTAACTCAAAAATTGGATTTTTAAAAAATCAAAAACAACGGGTCCCAAAAATGCCGTTTTTTTAAAATATTTTTTTATGGTTTCCTAGGGGGTAACTCATTAAAGTGGAGCCCTTTGGGCGAAAATTTTGTCCGTTTTGCTCTAGCTCAAACCGTTGAGGCGCTAGAGGGAGTTTTTAACGAAATAAGCGAAACGATCCTGCATGCTTATTCGAAGTGACGGGCCGTTGACGGGCCGGAGGCCCGTATCTTTGTCTACATTTTTGCACTTGGTGACTCGGGTGTCAGCGCCGCAGGTCAAGGTAGATGTATGGCAGGCGCGTCGCAGCGTAACAGTGTTTCGTGAGATATCGCGAAGCCTGTTACGCGAGACGTGGTCTGGCGTACATCTACCTTGTATAGGCCTA
>NW_026267305.1:191776-194150 GCF_000697945.3 Frankliniella occidentalis | reverse complement strand
TAGGGGTGGCTGACAGGATTTGCCGTAGGCGTTTTGTTTTGTGGGAGTGAACCTTGAGATCCCCTGAAAATTGGAAGTCTCTAGCACATCTCCTTTTAGTGGTACAGACAGACAGACAGTCACACAGACACACACGAGGTCGTTTGCATAAGCCGGCTGGATAGCTTTTTCAAAGCAGAAGGGCGGGCTAAAAATACCCTCTCAGAAAAAAGTTAGGTTGGGCGTCAAAAAGGTACCCCTTCTCTTCAGCGGACCCAGCGTCACCTTGAGTGAGGTTTCAAGATGGTGGCGGTGACACGGGGGTATCGCTACTTCCCCACGGGAAATTTCACCTAGAATCCACGTCGCATCCACGTCCAGAAGGGTCAAGAGGTGGAAATGCATCATCCACTTGCTAGCTACGTAGATTCTATGTTGACAAAGAGGAGGTTCATCGACACGCTCAATCTTAGTAGTATCTACCTAGACTTGTAGGAGGAATTATTTACCTAGAAAAAGTACCTCCCATCTGCGTAGACAGCGCGAGGTTTTACCGAGTGTGGTAATCTAATCACCTAGCATTTACGTTGATGGCACGCTGATTTGAAGATGCCATAATATCAACCTAAACTCTAAGTCACAGCACGGAGCTGTAAAGTCTCCTTTTCTGGCACGGACAGAGATAGCCACGAGCTCCTTAGAAAAGCGCACGGAATATCACAACCGGGTGCAGAAATTCAAAACTTGTTCGCGATGAGTGTAACTTCGGCTGAATTGGAGCACGGTAAAAATAGTTTCTTGTATTTCAAGACCTGGTCTTGGATGCCATTGGCGTTCTCCATAAGATCCAAGACCGGGTCTTGAAATACAAGAAACTATTTTTACCGTGAGAGGTAGCGCGCATACGACACCTGAGAAGAACAACCGCTTACCTCCGCGGACTGGAAACAAACCCGCTTACCTCTGCAACCCTCAAACAAAACCGCTCACCTCTGGGACACGCAAACAAAGTCGCTTAAATGACTTTTTTACACATTTTGAGATACGGGTATCATTCGAAAGAAAATTTTTCAGTGATCATTTTGATACCTGTACCTCAAAATGTGTAAAAAAGTCATTTAAGCGGCTTTGTTTGCGTGTCCCAGAGGTGAGCGGTGTTGTTTGAGGGTTGCAGAGGTAAGCGGGTTTGTTTCCAGTCCGCGGAGGTAAGCGGTTGTTCTTCTCAGGTGTCGCATAGCGCGTACGATTTGCAACACGAGAGACCACCCGCGCGCTATCGTATCGTACCTTTTTTGGGGGGGTCAAAACCCAAAATCGGTTACCAGATTCGAAACTTTTGATGGATTAGGGATGAACTAATCTCATGCACACTGTCAGACTTGTCCACGTCTACAGCATCGCTCCCAGCTCCCCAGATAGTTCTCTTTCTTCATTTACTAGTTGTGATATTGTGACTTTGTGAAGGTATTTCATACAAAAATGTCACTGATTATACTGATTATTAGAAATTATAAGATTATAGAATGATTATAGCTAAAGATTTTAAAAGATTATGGTTTAAGACATGGTTGTAAGTGATTATACGGTCCTGTACTTTTGATTATACGAGTTGTAGACCCCTCGGACCGTCGGTTACATGTCTACTATGGGGTAATAACTCGGCACGGGCGACCGTCGGTAACATGTCCACTACCACGTAAAGGAGAGCGGGGTACCATGAACTTGGGGCACGATGAGCATTTTAAATTTACGCGCCTATGATGTCACCGCCCGTCACCAAACTGTAAGGCGTTGATATGGGGTGTGCCAGCGGATATTTTTATCGAGAGTGCGAAGTCGCACGGCGCGTACACTCTTAAATTCTTACAAAGAAAATTCTTGTATTACAAAGGATTTTGTGCAACTGTAATACAAAGCCAAATTTTCTTTGTGATACAAAGAAAAATCATTGCAATACAAAGAACAAGCTGGGCCCGCTCTTCCGCCAAACCAAGTTGCCAGCTCCGCTTCGCTCCACCGGCAACTCGGTTCGGCAGGGAGCGGGCCCAGCTTGGCCTGCCGGCGGCGTTTGGGACGGGCCAATTTTCATGTTGTAATACATCTTCTATCCGAAAACGGGCCTTCGGCCCGTTGGAGTGACGGCTCGCTTTAGACCGTCTTTTTGCCAGGTACCTTTTCTGTGTACTTCGTAATCAAAACTCAACAAACGAAGTATTCTTTTCATACGCTGAGCATCTTTGGCTGTGTGTGCCGCAGTTTGTAGAATACATGCAAGTTATGCCAAATCCCTTTTAAGTTATTATTGATGTTAGCTTATGAATCAAATAACACATCTATGAAAAGATACATAAGACTTGCCCTAGAAGAAGTTAAATATACTTCCAGGCATACTCTG
>NW_026267305.1:185412-186238 GCF_000697945.3 Frankliniella occidentalis | reverse complement strand
TATATGTGTGCCAGGCGCGTCGCAGCGTAACAGTGTTTCGTGAAATATCGCGAAGCCTGTTACGCGAGACGTGGTCTGGCGTACATATAGCTAGTTTTAAGAACCGAATGCTGAGTCCGACAGTACAAGCGACGTTTCCCTGCCCTCTGTAACCTTCTTACTTTGAAATACGACTGGACGCGATTTTTTAGCACACCTGAGTTTAACTCAGGTCTCTCTTGACCAAAGAGTTGTCTTTTGGGGTACGATGAGCAGTTTTTTTCGGGGTGGCATTTACATGCATATTTTTTAAAAGGTTATCTCAGTTTAAACGAAGAGTGGCAATTTAAATCTTTGTATAAGATTCTTAAACTTGACACATTAAATGACTAACCCCTCGATAAGATTTTGACACACTTTACTAAATTAAACTTGTTAGATCTACCCTCTTTTCTTTGATACCCCGTTTCAGCCCCTTAGGGTTGGTTGCCAGGATTTGCACCAACCGTTTCGTTGACCAGAAGTGACAACAATTATACCCTGAAAATTTCAAACCTCTCGCTCACGTCCTTCTTGGGAAACGGACAGACAGACAGACAGACAGACAGACACAGAGGCGATGGCATAAGCCCGCTTATATAGCTTTTAAGCAAAAGAGCGGGCTAAAAATCACTGTAATACAAAGAAAACTTTTGTGTAATACAAGGAAATTTCTTGTTATACAAGAAAATTTCTTGTTATACAAGAAAATTTCTTGTAATACAAGGAAATTTCTTGTAATACAAGGAAATTTCTTGTAATACAAGGAAATTTCTTGTATATTACGGTTGCACAGAATTCTTTGCAT
>NW_026267305.1:177830-180319 GCF_000697945.3 Frankliniella occidentalis | reverse complement strand
ATATGGTTATAGTGATTTGGAATCAGCTCGTCGAAAGAAAACGAAAGTGTCTTTTTCGCCGAGACGATCGGAGGCAAAATGCCAGAGTTATTGATGTTCAAAGTGACACTAAGTCATTTTTGGCACTTATTGTCACTTTGAACGTCAATAACTCTGGCATTTTGCCTCCGATCATCTTCTCGCATAAAACACTTCCGTTTACTTTCGACGAGCTATCCAGATTTTGATTTTAACATAATTAGGTTTTAACGTTTGCGGCTGTGAGCTCACAAGTTCCCCAAGCGCAGTCTAGAAAAGAGTCGCTTCCCACACGATTGCCAGGCAATGACATTGTAATGAATCTCTTCGCTGAGTCTCAAAGATTTTTTTTCGGATTTTTGGGTGTCATTCTTGGACACAAATATGCATGATCATCGTACCCCACCTACTGATCATGGTACCCGATAGGTGGGGTACCATGAACATAATGCACGGTCCCAATATTTTATCCCCAGCTCAGAAATGGTTTGATTGAGAGAAATTATTTCCTAAGCATGTTGTATCTAAGGGACATAGCTCCCATCTGAGCCCATGATCCAGCTGCCATCTACCACCATAGGGGAGGGAAGGCCTAAACCAAAAAAGTGATCATGGTACCGCGCTCTCCCTTACTATGTGGTTGGGGCGTCGGAGGGGGGGGGGGGGAGAATCCATGACCACTTTGCGTGGTCAAGCCGACAGTGCTGGGAATGACGGTGCATGACCACAATGTGATCAGGCTGGTGAGCAGGCCGGAAGAGGGGGAGGGGGGTGGTGTCCATGAACGACCGTTTCCTTTCCTGGCATGACCACATTGTGGATATTAATGGCCATTCCGTCACGCCCACATTGTGGAATTTGAAACGCCTTTTCTTTTCCCTAACCAGCTCTGGGTCTGCCTAAAAGCCCGGAAATCTGCATGTTTTTTGAGCTTTTTTGGACCATATTTTCAGTTATGCCATTCGTTAGCGGTGAAGAAACCTTCGCAGGTTTGGCCTGGAATGACTGTAGAATCTTGAATAGGCTTCTAGGTCAATTCCTTGATTTTCTAAAATTCGTTGGAACAGTGAACAACTAATAACCACATTGTGGACAGTTCATGCATCAGCATCACTAGTATTACTAAGAGTTTAACACTTAAGCTCCGAGGATAGTTCCTGACCCGTGCCGAGTTATTTAGAAGAGGAAACTTACTACAAGTACAAGATATCAAAGTTAACAGGATCTGAAGTGCATCTGAAAGATGGAACCATTATAAAAATTTATCATTCTTTAAAATGCACTATGATCGATAGTAAGACCAGGACTTATACCCCATAGTAGACATGTAACCGACAGTCCGAGAGGTTTACTACTCGTATAATCAAAAGTACAAAGTCACAATAGCACTTGAGTCCCTGCGGTGACGTTCACGGTTTTGTTCTAAAAACTATAGGTTCTCTAAAATTAATTACGCGAATCACCCCTATTTTAGGCTCGCTACACTAGGATGCCCCCTTAACGCATTTTGTTTCCGGCCAAAACATTTTACTACTGGGCTACTAGGTCGGGTGAGTAGTAGACAAACGATGCAAAAAGGCTTTCCAACACCAAATAAGGTGCCCTTGCTCTTTTACTCCACCAAGGTGACAGCCCTGCAGGCCTAGCTATATTTTCGCCAGACGCGTCGCAACGTAAAAGTTCATCGTGAGATATTGTAAAGCCTGCTTCGCTAGACGTTGGTATGACGGGCGTCTACCCAGTAACTGGTAATTTCTGACATTTGGGTTAACAATGTATACTTTACATAGCAAATGCATTCTAGATAGACGGTGCGTATACTACATTCCATCGGTAATCTTACCTGACAAAACCAACATGGGACTAAATGCACACATCAAGTACAAAATAGGAACCATGTTTGTGTTTGAGGTGCACGCCAGGTAGTTGTTGAGGCTGTAAAAAAATAAAAAATAAAAAAACCTGCATTAAAACAAGGCTCAAGTAAGTAAGTTTTAGAAACTAGAATTTAGAATTTGTTTATTTAAAGAGTATCTTACACCAATTCGACCCGAAAACAATGTTTTTTGACTAAGCGATCAGCGAGGCCTATTACTCCGTCGGGTCGGAAAAAACTTTTACTATCTGTCTGTGTATCTGTGTATCTGTGTATCAGTCCGCACGATAACTCGAGAACGAATTGAGTTAGCGACCTTGGATTTTTCAGGGTCGTTATGTGTTACAAAAAGACAGATCACGTTCGTAGATGAGCATTCTAGCTCACAAATGAGATTTTTAGGCCCCCCCAAGGGGGCCTTTCTGCTCGCGTGCGAGTGCTTCTTTTTAGGCCCCCCCAAGGGGGCCTTTCTGCTCGCGTGCGAGTGCTTCTTTTTCTTCCTCCGAATTCATTAAGGTAGCGCGACTTCTGTTGTACAGATTCTAATAAAATTTTATCGAAAAATCAATCCAAAAATTAGATTTCATTTGACTAT
>NW_026267305.1:168358-169360 GCF_000697945.3 Frankliniella occidentalis | reverse complement strand
AAATGTGACGCTATTTTATGAGATGAAATACGGTAAATATTGTTATATTAAGCCTTCTTATGTCTGAAATACGAGAAATATGCCGTGAAATAACCGTCTAATAACCTTCCTTTGCACCTGTTGCCTTATCCCAGAAGACAGAAAAATTTAACATGCGACAAAGAACGGTAATTTTATAGATTTTTGTTACTTTCTCATGTTACGAATGATTTTTATGATAAGTTTTGTTCATATTTTAGGGTAAACGTGTTCCTGGGCTCAGGGGCCTAGTCAATGTTGGACAGTCCTGCTACCTCAACGCTGTGCTGCAATGCCTTCTCTTGACTCCTGTACCAGAGCATCTTTCGCGATTAAAATTTTCAAATAAGGATTTTAGTTCAGCCCTTCAAAATTTCTGTAAACGTATGAATGACCCTGATGAGGAGGATCCCTTCAGGCCAACCGGTGTCGTTGAGGCTCTCTCCAAAGTATGGAATGCAAATGTCCTTAAACAGCATGACGTTTCTGAATTACTTGTATTTATTTTAGACAAGCTGCATTCCGACTTGCTGGTATGTATATATCTCATAGATATCAAACTGAAAATGTATTGAAACACGTGGACTGACCCGAAAACATGTCTGTGGTCTATTCTATAGGAAGCAGACTGTGATTATTCTCTATTCATGGACAACAACAATAATTTTCAAGAGGTTCAAGGTAGCTTTCTACAAAACTGGTACGGCGAAGAAATGTCTGTCATCAGAAAAATATTTTGTGTGCAGGAAGTGCGTATTCAAACATGCAATTGTGGATATAAGAACATTGGGTCAGCTGATTCAATGAGTTTCATCACATTGCATATCCCACTGGAAACAAGCACACTATTGGTAATATCAACAATTTTTACATACACATGTGTGGGCATGTCTAATTTATTTACAACAAGCTGGTCCCGCTCTTCCGCCAAGCCAAGTTGCCAGCTCCGCTTCGCTCCACCGGCAATAAAGCCTTCCGGTAAAG
>NW_026267305.1:164060-167970 GCF_000697945.3 Frankliniella occidentalis | reverse complement strand
CTCCGCGCGCCCGCCCCCACCACTGCTCTCTGTATCCGCTTTTGTTCTTCTTACTTCCGCTCCGCGCTCTAGAGGGATACCCTATTATTTTTTGTATGGTTTTCTAGGGGGTAACTCATCAGAGTAGAGCCCTATGTGCGAAAGTTTTGCCCGTTTTGCTCTAGCTCAAACCGTTGAGGCGCTGGAGGTCATTATTAAGGCTCCGTCCCCGTATACTCTCCCATAAACTCGTCTCATGTGTCAGCGCCGCAGGCCTAGCTATATGTGCACCAGGGGCGTCGCAGCGTAACAGTGTTTCGTGAGATATCGCGAAGCCTGTTACGCGAGACGTGGTCTGGCATTCATATGCCTGGTAACCGTCGACGAGGTAGGCGCTTGTGCATACCTGCAGGCACGCTTTTCCTTGTGTGTATACATGGTAGACAGTTGGCTTAACATTGAGAATAAAGTTGAAATTACAAGGTGGATGTACGCCAGACCACGTCTCGCGTAACAGGCTTCGCGATATCTCAAGAAACACTGTTCCGCTGCGACGCGCATGGCATACATCTACCTTGGCCTGCGGCGCTGACACCCGAGTCGGGTAGAGCAAAAATGTTTACAAAGATACGAGCCTCCGGCCCGTCAATGGCCCGTCACTTCGACTAAGCATGCAGGGTTGTACATTTTTTCGATTATTTTCTTCAAATATTCCCTCTAGCGCCTCAACGGTTTGAGCTAGAGCAAAACGGACAAAATTTTCGTCCACAGAGCTCTACTTTGATGGGAGACCCCTTAGGAAACCATGAAAATATATTTTTAAAAACAGCATATTTGGGACCTGTCGTTGGAGATTTTTGAAAAATGCAATTTTTGAGCTAGAATGCTTATCTCCGAACTCGATCTGTCTTTTTATGACACAAAACGACCCTGAAAATCCCAGGTCGCTCGCTCAATTCGTTTTCGAGTTTTCGTGCGAAGAGATACACAGACACACAGACAGACAGAAAAAGTTACCGACAAGACGGAGTAATAGGCTTCGCTAATCGCTCAGCCAATAAAGAAAGGATGGCCCTACAATTTGGCCACTGAGCGGTGCGGTGTGCACGATTGTGCCTGAACCGTTGGGTTTGCAACACTGATATTGCTTGATTCTCTTAAAACATGTAGCTAGGATCTGACAGGAGGGTTTTTTGAAATTCCACTCCGAAATAGTTAAACAAATTGCCAAAAAATGAGTATAAAAATGGGTTAGAATTTGTGTGGCGAAAACAACGTAAAAAGGCAAAATAGTCTATTCAATCGTAAAAGAGGCTTCATGTCACAGAATTGTAAAGGGAGTAATACTTAAACCACACATTACGGGTCGAACCACACCCTCTTTTGGGCTTAAGGGACCCTAGATTTTCTAGTATCACTGAAACGTTGGTTTTTACATAGCAATCTGTCAAAATTCGAACTTTTAATGGAAACCGTTACCGAACAGCACAAGTTTCATGTCCCTAATTTTTGAGTAAAAACACCTCGACAAATGGTTCGAGTTTGTCAAATTTTGGGTCCGGAAACCCTGTTCCCCGATACCCTCTCCTTAACTCGTCGGGGCGCCGCAGGCCTAGATATATGTGCGCTAGGTGCGTCGCAGCGTAACAGTGCTTCGTGAGATGTCGCGAGGCCTGTTACGCGAGACGTAGTATTGCGTACATACAGATAGTTAGCTGAGCGATTATCGAAGCCCGTTACTCCACTGACCGGAAAAGTTTCGTTCTGTTTGTCTGTCCGCACGATAACGCTAGAAATAATTGAGAGAGCGATCTGGGTATTTCAGGGTCGTTTTGTATCCTAAAAAGACGGATCAAGTTCGAAGATGAGCATTCTGGCTCAAAAATAAACTTTAAAAAAAAATCAAAAACCACAGATCGCAGAATATTTTTTTCTTTGTCAAATATTTTTATGGGCTCCTGAGGGGATACTCGTTCAAGTAGAAACCTTTTGGAGAATCTGTCATCCATTTGGCTCTATCTTGTACCGTTTGGGTGATAAGGGGCATTTCTGGACAAAAATGAGGTGAAAATGACGAAATGGTCGATTACATTGTGTAAAAATACTCCAAAAATTAACACCCCAAACACTGTCTATACACTCCTATTAACCCGTCTCGGGTGTCAGCGCCGCAGGCCTAGCTATATGTGCGTCAGGCGCGTCGCAGCGTAAGTGTTTCGTGAGATATCGCGAAGCCTGTTACTCGAGACGTGGCCTACATGTAGCTACTCTTGCACAGCACTATGAATACCTCTAAGAAGACGGACCGAAGACCCTTACAAAATGCTGCCGGCAGGCCCAGCGAGGGCCGCTCCGCTTCGCTCCACCAGCAACTCGGTTTTGCGGAAGAGCGAAGAGCGGGCCCCGCTTGTTTAATCACAATCCCCCTGTCCCCTGATTACTTACCCGTACGCAGAAACACCATAACCTACCGAGGACACGCAAGTTTTTCGCAAACTTGGGCGAAAACAATAACAGTCGCTATGCTGTACCGTCAAGGAGAACGACTGGTCTGACCGGGGCGTGCAGTGGACCGGCCGGTCCGGGCGTGCTCTGGCAGAAGCGCGTACAGAACATGCCCCGCGAGCTGCGGCGGAGAGACTGGCGCGGTGGGTGCCATTCATGTCTCGTCCCCACCTCGATGAGTGGCCTTGGGGTTTTGCGCGGCGTCGGCGTGGGCAAATGACCTAAGACAGTCCACAGCCCCCCCCCCCCCCCCATCTTCCGAGTCAATCCGTCAACTTGGATGGCGCTGGCTGAGTAAAGGTGGGAATGTCCCTCTGAATATGAGGTTTCTTGCTCACAGCCTAACACCGATTTTGTGATTGGTGTCGGTATACGAAAGATTTCTAGCGTCATTGGCTAAGCGACAGAAAAGCCCTCTTCACCGAAAACAAGTTAGGCCCCCTGTTCCGCGAAACCAAGTTGCCAGCTCCACTTCGCTCCACCGGCAATAAAGCCTTCCGGTAAAGCTGAAATGCAGAAGAATGCAGGGAACAAGAAAACGGATGTCACCATGTTAAAGCATAGCGATTTCCGGTTTCTTCTTCCCCGCATTCTTCTGCTTTTCAGCTTTACCGGAATGCTATATTCGGTTCGGCAGAGAGCGGGCCTAGTTTGGCCTGCCAGCGGCCGAAGGCCCGTCACTTCTGATGAGCACCTTACCCCATTCGGCGAAACCATAACAAAGCAGAAGCCTCTAGTCGCTAAAATATCTCAAACGCCCTTAGCTTGGTGTTATTTTTGATAAAAGTTGTGTGGTAGGGAGTTAATTTTTCACACCGAAGACGATAGGACTACTCATTTTAACCGAAACTCAGCCAATAAAAAAAGTTTAGGAAAACACTTTTAAAAATGAGGGCTACTAAACAGGACTACCACCAAGGGCACACCCCGCTCCAGAAGCCACGCACACGGTAGCCTTCACGCCCCTGTCCAGCAAGACCTCGGGGGGTTCCGGGATGTGGGCATCCACGCCCACGGTAGGCTCCATGCCCGCTGGAGGCTCCACGCCCGTAATATAAATAATTCGTAAAAAGCATTCCGGTAAAGCTGAAATGCAGAAGAATGCGGGGAAGAAGAAAACGGAAATCGCTATGCTTTAACATGGTGACTTCCGTTTTCTTCTTCCCCGTATTCTTCTGCATTTCAGCTTTACCGGAATGCTTTATTGGTGACGACTACCTACTCCATTCCAAACGCTATATAGGGGCCTAACCGAAAACTAGGTAGATATACGCCAGACCACGTCTCGCGTAACAGGCTTTGCGATATCTCACGAAACACTGTTACGCTGAGACGCGCCTGACATACATCTACCTAGGCCTGCGGCGCTGACACCCGAGTCGGGCAAAAGGCAGCACGGAGTAACAAAGATGGAGCCTCGGCTGCC
>NW_026267305.1:155566-159560 GCF_000697945.3 Frankliniella occidentalis | reverse complement strand
GGCGATGGCATAAGCCCGCTTATATAGCTTTTAAGCAAAAGAGCGGGCTAATAAGCACCTCTTACAGCAATGCCTGGAAGAGTACACTCAACTCGGAGAATTAGAAGACTTAAAATGCCCTCTGTGCAACTTTACGGGAAGTACAAGATCACAGATTTTGTTTGGGAGACTTCCTCCAGTGCTAGTTATCCATCTGGCGAGGTTTGTTGAGTTTCAAATTGTGAAGAATTTTACCTTTCTGCATGATCTTGTATGAATTGAGTGACTGGTATGTGCGTGTGGTTCAGATACTCTTCTCTTTCTGTCAAAATTTGCCCTTTCTTGCTTGTCCAAAAAATTATAATATAGAAAAACGGAAAATAACTGCCATAAGTATTTCCTCAAAGTGTATCTCGACAAGTGCTGATACTGACTTTGAATGGCAATTGTAGAATTTAGTTCTGACCCTTCTGGAAATTTAAGATACTGATTGTGTTACCAATTTTTGCTACTTAATTTTCTCCTCAGGTATACTCCTGCTTCAACCAAAAATATGTAAATGCTCTATTTTCCACACTCTAAAAAAAATCAATACAAAATTCTGTAACATTGTTACGCAGTAATTCACATATCACATGTTACAGAAATTTGTATCATTTTTGATACAGATTTTAATCTGTAACATGGATACGAAAATCTGTATCACCTGATACAGAACATCTTTGGGATTTTAAAATTGTAATTCTTCATTTTGTTACTCTTCCTCCCTTTCCCCCTCTTCTTTTTTTCTAGGGGACTTAACTCCTTCGATTTTTTTTTACGTAATGTACCTTGCCGACCGGGAGTTGAACCCCAGACCCTTGGATTAGGAAGTCGCGCCTCTACCCGCGCGGCCACCCAGGCTACCTGAGGAGAGATTCGCTGGAACCCGGTGTAATGGCACCGGGGCTCCCGGAGACCGTGCCAACGAAGTTCTATAATTCTGTATCCGAGGATACAGAAAATTGTATCCACCGTTACTTGATCTTGTATCTGTTACAGAAATTAGTAACATTTACGGTATTTTGTAACATTTTGATCAGATTACAGAATTTTGTACCCATGTTACATGTTTCCATATCACAAGTGCCTGATACAGAATTCTGTATTATTTTTTAGAGTGAATGAACTTTTCCATGAAAGACTTCACTGTACATGATTTACAATCCAGCAATCAGTACGAACTCTTTGCTGTAATCAATCACCATGGCAAACTATTGGATTCGGGTCATTACACCTGCTCGTACTGCAAAAGAGGTGATAGGTAAATACTCTGTGGTGTTGGCTAAATTGTGCTTTCACTGCACTGTGCAGATATTTCGCTTTAATGTATTTCTTTGATGTGTATCAAATAGATGGTTCCACCTAGATGATGCCTTTTGGGGTAATTCTACTGCACGTAGAGTTACCAGTCATGAGGCTTGTATGTTGTGGTACAAATTAAAAATGGTGAAGGGAAATCTTCCATTTGACTGTGATAATACTAAAAATGATTCAGCAGCTGTGAATCCTCCTAAAGCTACAGATAATAAGCCAGTAGCTGTGCCATTCCAAACTCCTGTTAAGGAAAAGCCCCTATTGGACTGTGATATTTCTAATAATAATACAGAAGCTCAGAATCCTCCTATAGTCACCGATACTGAGTCAATAAAGGAGCCATTCCAAATTTCTATGAAGAAAATACCTCCACTGGGCTGTGATAATAGTAATGATAATTTAAAGACTCAGTATTTTTCTCCAGTCACTGAAACTGAGCAAATAAAAGTGCCATTTCAAACTCCTTTAAAGGAAAAGTCTCCTCTGGACTGTGATAATTTAAATGATACTTCAGTGGCTCAGTATTCTCCTCCAATCACAGAAACTCATCCAGCAATGGTCCAAATAAGTCCTGTGAATAATTGTTCACCTTCAGCCACTGATTCCGCCATGACATCAGATATTATTTATTATGTGTCCTTCACAGAAAACTCTGGTGATGGTGATAATTTTTCTGATCATATTTCAGAAATGACTAATCTACCAGTCAATGCAAATACTGAAACATGCTTAGATGCATTACAAGTTGCACGTGAAGTAGCTCAAGAAGTCCCTGTTAGTTGTGTGACAAATTTGCTTTTTCCCGTAACGTTGCCTGTATTGTTTATTCTTACCTGCTTTCATTTTTTCAGTCAACTATTGACCTTGACATTGTCGATCCACTTGTTACTGAAGATGAAATGCCTGGAGCTAAACTCGACATTAACAAATTAGAGAAATATAAACCAGCGCAGTTGGAAAAGTGGCTCCACTTTCGAAGGCTACCTACTAAAGGCACCAAACTCACTCTCATAAACAGGTAACATGTGCAGCTAGCACTTAAATGTCATAGGGTAAGATGCCCTATGATGGCCACTTTAAGAATGGGCCTGCCCAATGATGGCCACCCCTTTTTCTTGTAATGTAGACATTTATGTGAAGTAGTTTGGCTTCTTATGCCCAAGTAGGGACCTTACTAGAACACTACATCAAGGCCAAGATTGCGAAAAGACCAGACTGCCTGGAAATCGAGAAAAGTGGCCATCAATGGGACAGTGTCCACATTAGGGCACCTTACCCTAATTATGATAAAATGATTTTATTTACTCTGAAACATGTTTGGTTACAGAATCAAAGCGCATGTTGGTATGGGAAAAAAAAGGAAATTGGATGCAAATGCCACTCATTGTGCTGCTGGACAGCGAAGGAAGGTTGCCAAAAAAGCAGTAAGTTATGAACGAAAAAACATCTGAGCATTACCACTCTGTCATTTCATTTGAAAATTTGTATTGTTCTGCTGTTCTATTTATAGGATGTGCCACAGGATAAGGACTTGCCTGATGTTTGGCAGTCCTTCCCTAGCTGTCACATACCAGATGGATTCCAATATTTCAGTATTGTGGAGTGGTACGAGGACATACCAGCATGCTCATATGACTACAAACGAGGAGTTGTTAAGGCAGAAGTTGCTCCAACTCTTCACGAATACTCTGACAGTGATAGTGCTTCTGAAAATGATGATGTCAGTGAAACATTCACAGCGTTTGTGCAGAAGGGCCATAATGAAATGTTTGCAAAAAGGAGAGACATTTCTGAAAAGTGGTCGAGTTCTTGCTGTACTGAATAGCAAGAAAGGGGCACTTTTCTTTGTGAAGGCACAGGTGCAGGCATCTATGAATCGGGTTGTGTACACTGTTACAGTAAAAATGGAAGACAAAAGTGGAATGATACGTGGTGCTACCTGTCAGTGCAAGACTCATGCACTGCAGCGTTGTGGGCATATTGCTGCAGTATTGCTATTAATTTGGACGCATGTGTGCACTGAGGGACACGAAGGTAACTATTACTACATAAAACTAATCTTTAGCAGGTAAACATTTATTAGGCATTTCCTTTATCTTTCTTTGATGTATGCCAAACAATGAAGGGAGGACTTAAATTAACTAAATTAGCTGCAACCCTGAACACATCTGATGCTACGTCAAGCATAGTATTCGGAAGAACACCTCTCACCAACTTAAAAAATTTGATCCGCCCAATTAAAGTTTCCACATGGATTCTAGATGTAGCTATTGACTTTGCAATTAGTATTTCTCTTGGAGTAAATGCATCTCTGTTAGCCAGGAAGGGTGGGCAGATGAAGTCAACTTCAATTTCATTTAAGTCTGCCTCAATGTCGAAGCCCCTGTCACACATGACAGCATCCCCTGGAGTCAGAAACTCCATGACTCCAGATTTTAAAAATAGCTGTCTGTCCGAAATGCTGCCCTCCATACCTTCACTTATGAAAGGTAATCCTCCATACAAGGAAAAAGCAACGAGGAATTTTAATACATTGGTGGACTTGTACACGGAAAAAAAAAGTTAGCTGCTCCAGCTTAACATTAGGTATGCGAGCCAAAAGTTAGCTGCCTGGAGGACAGACAAGAAAATTAGGAACAGTAGCTTATGAATTCGGTGC
>NW_026267305.1:152995-154762 GCF_000697945.3 Frankliniella occidentalis | reverse complement strand
GATTTGCGCCCGAATGGCTGCCAGCTTGGCTCGCGGTCTCTGAAAATGTACCAAGCCTTAAATGCCCTTCGAAGTTGCCGTGCATCGCCTGTTAGTCACTTGAGTTGAGGGAGCAGCAGCAGCGCTGCCCAACTTCGCCAGCCGACACGCCAGAACCGGCCAACGCTCCAGCGGGCGGCCGGGAGCGGGCAGGCGGGGAGGGGAAGGGTGGGGAAGGTCACCTTCGTAGCGGGGCGGGAAAGGGTGGGGGCGGTCGCCTGCGTGGCGTGGCGCGCAGCTCGTCAGGCTGCCGTGCCCTGCCCGGCTGGTCGGAGCACGCCACGCCGTGCTGTGCCGCTTCTCGCCGCGCCCTGCCCATCTTTGCGCTCTTCCGCGTCGAGTGCGTGTCCTACAATGAGTGCGTCTTGTTGCCCAATCCAGTAGGGCTCCGGCTCCAGGACCAGACTGTCGAGTGTACTCGCCCTTTCATGTCAAGAACCTCCCTCGGACTGTCTGAGAGGCAACTTAAACTGCTGGAAACCCGGTGTGGATGTGAGGTTGTCAAAATATGCCAGACTCACTTTAAACAATTCTGGACAATGTATGAATTTAGACAGACGAGTTGTTGTGATCCATTTAAAGTCCATGGGACCGTGAAAAAGAAGAAAGGGCTTCGTCGGATTAGTGCAGCGCTTCAGGACGCGTGCAGTGAAACAATTCCCCGTGTGATGGAGGGAAATAAACTTTGCACCGTATGTAGACAGTCGATTTCTCGCAAGCTGTCTACCCCCGTGTTCGGAGAAAGTACTACACCGACGGACGTTCCGAAGTCTCCAGCCGCCAAAAGAAGCCCCTTGCCATGTGCGCCTGGGTTCGTGACAACCCCTCATGGCACGCAGCGGCCAGTAGGGTGGAGTGAAAACCTGGGATCTTAAAAGTCGACATGAATTATTGTACTTCAAGATATCCTAAGACTAGCTGCAGGGTCGATTTGGAACCATCGAAGGCCCTTAGACTAGGGTAGAGTGAAAATCTGGGATCTTAAAAGTCGACATGAATTATTGTGCTTCAAGATATCCTAAGACTAGCTGCAGGGTTGATTTGGAACCATCGAAGGCCCTTAGACTCTTGAAAAGGGCCTTAAGTTAGGTCTGCAGGGCTAAAACACCACTTTTTGACCTCCAGGGGTCAGTCTAGGGGTCATCCGGGAAACGGCTATCTCTTAAAAGGTGCGGAAAACATCCAAATAAGTACCCACGAAGTTAGAACCCGCTGCGCCATCGTCTTCAGCCTGGCCTTTCGACTTTTGTGTCCAAAAAACGCTCTTTTTCATTACCTGAAAAAGTGTTTTTCGCTCATATCTTCAGAACCATCGGTCTAACAGAAAAAAATAATAAAATGAAATCGTCTTGTCTTGTCGAGATGCATCGGGCACATCTTCTGTTGCCATCCAACCAATAAAACTTTTTAGATTTGTTTTCTTTATGTTGTGCTAGCAAGCAGTTTCATAGCAATGAGCTATTTAGCCGTAACGGGGAACGCAAGGAAGAACATCAAGATGGCCGCCGCGGAGCCAAACAAACCTTCAACTGTTCGCCATTTCGTCTGCTAACGGCGCCCGCGCGCTCTGACGGCCGTGTTTGAGTTCTAGGACACCGTTTAGGCGCACAAGCAGTGTTTTAACGCGATTTTAAAATGTGACGCTATTTTATGAGATGAAATACGGTAAATATTGTTATATTAAGCCTTCTTATGTCTGAAATACGAGAAATATGCCGTGAAATAACC
>NW_026267305.1:149544-152945 GCF_000697945.3 Frankliniella occidentalis | reverse complement strand
TTGTCTGCAAAGTGTCTGCATCTTATCGGGGAGTTGTCTGCCAAACATTTGCACCTGATTTGATAAATGAAGCACGTCACCGACGACCTGCAAATTTTTCAAAGACCTTTTCTTTGACTCGGGCTAGGATGCTTATCTTTGAACTCGATCTGTCTTTTTTGGCTGAGCAATTAGCAAAGCCCGTCTGGTATGATTTTTTTTTTTCTGTCTGTCTGTCCCGAGGGGTCCGCAACGAGGTTCGAGCGCGTACACTGGCCGCCCGGAAAACTGGGAAGACCGGGAAGACCACCAGGAAGGCTAAAGACAACCGAAGAAGACCAATAAAATCGTAGGCCACAAATGTGACGGAAAACTAAAAAATATAACCGAAGGCCGGAAAAACTTTAGGAAAGACCTAGAAATTGCAAGGAAGATCGGAAAATGTTTGTGTAACGGAAGTGGAAAAGATCGGACTTTGTGTAACGGGAGCGAAACAGATCGAACTTTGTGTAACGGGAGCGCAACACATCGGACTTTGTCGTTAGAAGGCATCGAGAAGTGAGCGACTAAAAAGTAAGCTGTTCGCCCACATGGGCGGACAGATCGCACCCCGGTGGCCAGCTGACGAGCTCCCCACACACGCGAGCGACCTAAGGGTGTGTAAAGTTAAGCTCACTTGAGCTCACGCGTGAACTCACCACTGTCAGAAGAAGCCACAGCACGAACTGGTCAAGTCCTTGCCTGATCGCATTATAGCGAGTAGGTACAGTATTTTGAGGTACAAAGTACAGTATCCCTTAACATGGAGTCTTATGGGCACTACAGCAAAAAAGTACAACGATCATGTACCTCCTCACTACAAACATACCGTCCTTTTGCTGTACTTTGGTGCAGTATTTTTGACAGTGACGCGTGAACTCACGCGTGAACTCACGCGTGAGCTGAGTTTGCTCGAGATCGTTCGTTAACACGGCAACATGCATATTCTCTGAAAGAAGAAAGCTCAGAGATCACTATTTTGTTTGTATTTTGTTCGATTCGGGTCGGAGGTTCCCGAGCGCAGGGCTTGGAAAAGCCAGGTCGAGAGAAAGGGAGAGAAAACTGTTCCTTGCCGTCAGATCGCTCCTCGGTTTTTCGTGTTTCGTTTAATTTTTGAAGAAGAAACCAGAAAGAGAAGAACAAACGCAAGTCGCCGCACTTTTGGTTTTTAACTTGCTGCGGACAGACGTTCTGAAGAGCAAACCGGTAATAAATGATAACTACGGATCAGGAAGAATGGGACGCTCAGATGAAAGTTTCTTAGATGAATTCGATGGCGAAATTATAATGATTAGCTGTACATTTTCTGATGAACGATGGAGGTGTGTTATTTGAGGTTCGGTTACAGAGTTTTGGTTTACTGAACACTACTAATTTAGTTCGGTGTTCTGTTTGCAGAAAGACGCAGGGAAGAGGTTATTCCTCTGGACCTACGCGAATGGTGGTATTTGAGCAATGCGTCCTTTAAAGAGCACTTCAGAATGGACCGTGCAGTATTTTAGGTAGTGTTTTTAATTAGTGTTTGTCATCAGTTTCATTACTTGGGGTTTCCTTTCAATTTTTCTCTGCTTATCTTTCACAGCGTCGTCAAGAGGAAGTCGAGCAACATATGAGGAACACTCATCGCATCGTTCGGGTGAGAACACCTCTTGATCTGTGTCTGATGATGGGACTTTGGCCCATATTCAATCCCGACACATACAGGAGTGCTGGATTTCACGTTGGGAAGAAGAGGGCAAGTCTTTATTTTCATTCTAGATATGTCATTATCTAGATATGTCATCGTGTTAAGCGAGATGTCACCAAGATACATTAGGTGGCCCAATGCCTTTGAAAGAGAGGAGATCAAGACAGCATATGAAGAGCAGTACGGCTTCCCAGGTGCTGTGGGGGCTATAGATGGTGTGCACATGGCTACCGCACCTCGGATTCAGCCTCAAAATTATGTCAACAGGCACCATACATATTCAATTTTAGTTCCACTCTGTTGTACCAATCTGTTGTACAGAGATGTGTGTTGTGGCGAGAGTGGTGCTGTTGGTGATGTTCGCAACTTTAAAAGGAGTCCTTTGAGCCGAAACCTCACACGCCCTGAACTTCTTTCGGAGGGTGAACATCTTATTGGGGATGAAGCTTACACCTGCACAGACATGTTATATATAGATTTCTGTTCTAATAAACAAAAATATGACAATATGACCGTCCAGTACTCAATTGCATCTCTTTATTTGACGGCATCTCAGAAGCTTAAGTAGGGCTGGCAAATGGTGAGTTTGATGAAAAAGCGTGATGACATACTGATGACAATCTGATGCCATAATTTTCCATGCGGGCAACGTAACACATGTGCCTGCTAATTCAAGAACATAACTACTCCTAGTAAATACAATAAACTGCAATAATGACACGCTATATACATAAGAGCAGAAATTGAAAACAAACAACAGCTTTTATTACATGAACACATGCATTAATTTAAAACAAAAGCATCTGAGCGTAGAACATGCGGATATCCAATAAAGCAAGTGACGGAAGAACAGTAAGTTGCAAATTAACAGCTTCAAGATAAGGACGAAAGCAGTCTATACTGTATCAAAGACGCAACATACTGAAGGTGGCCCTCCAATGAAACTTGAAACCCATCATCCATCATTTCAGATTTTTCTGTTTTTGATGCTGCCCGAGTTTTCTTAAATGTAATTTGGAAGTTTAGTAATGCAATGAATACATTTTCACAAATTATTAATATGTTTGAGTAAACATATACGGGCCTTCTAATAAATGATGGGTACTGATGGTGATAAGTTCCTCATTGAAGCACTCTGATGCCCGCAAAAGTTGTGAAATGTGTTAATTGCATTACTTAACTTCCTACTTACATTTAGCAAAATTAATCTGCGTCAATAACAGCAAAATCTGATATGATGGGTGATGGGTTCCAGGTTTCATTGGAGGGCCACCTCAACTTAATATGTTTACGAACGCGAAGTCATTTAGTGACTAAATTTGGATAGAGCTTCTTTGTCAACCATGATAATTTGTTTATGTCTATATGTTTCCAATAATTTGATATCTTGATTATGTTACCAGGTGGTAACATAAAGCGCTTTGTTGAATTTTGTCGCGATTGCTTTAAACTGTTGCATTATCAAAGGCTTGTATTTTTATTACTCTTCTTTCATGGTGCAGTACAACTGTCACTGGACTCAAGAGGCGCTGGAGGCGCTGTTGCACCATTTGGGGCACCTAGGACACCCCCAAATTTTTACTGTTTTTTTCAGAACGCTTGGTCTTTTAACGCAATTATTCTTGTCCGGAACACCATAAAACGGTAGGTGACTTCCCCAAGCTCAGAAGAGGCAATTTAAAAAATAATTTAAATG
>NW_026267305.1:145017-149494 GCF_000697945.3 Frankliniella occidentalis | reverse complement strand
AACTACATTAGTTGTACGAACGAATGCGAAATACCATTCTTTCGTACAACTAATGTAGTTGGGCTACTACAGGGAACGCTTTATCTGCGACAGTCACAGATTAGCTCACGCACCGAATTCATAAGCTACTGTTCCTAATTTTCTTGTCTGTCCTCCAGGCAGCTAACTTTTGGCTCGCATACCTAATGTTAAGCTGGGGCAGCTAACTTTTTTTTTCCGTGTACTTGGAGTATGTGTTGCTCTGCTGCTGCATATTGCGTGGCTTCTGTATCTTTAAATCTGTCGAGTCAACCACACACCGTAGATTGGGGAAGGTCTTGTAACAGTCTGGCTGGTTCTTTTGTTGAGCTGCTGCTGCTGACACAAAAATAAACTCTTCCAATGACTTAAAAAAGATTGACAGCAGCCTGATCCAAGTTATGAAGGTGGAGCTGACAGTATATCGGGACACACCAAACATCATCTCCATATCTCGTACTGAGAATCCCCTTCTCAACCGTACAAGAGTTATGAATAATTTCTCTTTTACTCTTCGTTCCGTTTCTTGCATGGAGTATAAAACTTTCAAGGGTGTCTTCTGGCCTGGCTTGTACTTTAAGTTCTCGCAACCTTCATCCTTGAGCATACCATACAAAAATGAGAACGCCTCACGGCTGATGCCAGTGAAGTATTGAAAGTCATCATCAGACCATGACTGTGACTTTGTATAGGAAAACAGGGCAGAGTTAGGCTGCTGTGTGCTCCCTATGTTGCACACAGTGGATTGTTCAGTTTCCATTTCTTGGGGTGATGGCTCTGGTTGATTCACCTGTAAAATAAAAAGTGACTGAGTTGAACTAAACATGTACCAACTTTTCTCAAGGCAAGTAATGCATTGTTTTCTTTTCTCCTTCCAGCTGTTACTACCACAGGGAGATTATGCTATTGGAGAAACACTGCGCCTGGAAAAGACCCTGGGTTTGTTTCCACAACCCAGTATGCATTTTTAAGAGACATCAAAAGAAGGAATACGATTGACCCAAGACCAACAGCCTATTCAGCTAAGGACCAAATGTCAAAAGAAAAATTGGAGAAAAAAACCAGCAGTTTAGAGAAAAATATTCCATCGAGCCTCCTTTTGTATCAATTGGAGTCGCTGACAGATTTGTCAGAAGAGGATGGTGATACACCATCAGAGAAGATCCAGCAGGCAGCTGTTGCCTGTTCCAAATTTATTTGGTCTCTGAACAAAAAATGTGAGGGTATGTTAAAGCCATTTGAGGAGGTGGAAGGAACTAAGGGTCAGACTGATTCGGAAAGCTGGTCCATGGAACGTTCTAAATGCAGCACAGCATTTGACTGCAAGACATTTTTGGGGCTATCTTCTGGTCAGGCAAAGAAAAATTACTTAAGGAAAAAAATTTGGAGACTTGACAGAGTAGAAACTGCAGCAATGAAATATGGTAAACAAATGGAAGGACCTGCAAGAAAAGTATATGCAGAAAAAATAAAGAAGGTGCATTCTTCACTTGAAGTCATTGAAGCAGGTCTCTGGAAGAACCCTAAGTACCCCACATTGGCTTGTAGCCCGGATGGCTTTATAGTGTCCACAAAATTACAGCAGCCTATTCTGTTGGAGATAAAATGCCTCTCAAAAGAATACATTGATCCGAAACATTTTGAAGATCAGATGACCACAGATGAAATTAAACGTTTTTATTTAGTTAGAAATGAGGAAGGGCTCATTGAACTGCGTAAAACACATGCGTACTACTATCAAATCCAAATGTCTTTATTGGAACTAAATTGGTGCCACCTAATGGTTTTTTCAGACGCAGGGGACACAATCGTACCTGTTCAGAGAGATATTGACTTTTGGGCAGAGAAGAGGGAGCGGCTAATAAAAAAACACCGTGAGCTTCTCGTCCCAGAACACATTTTAAAAAGAACTGTGAGGCACCGTCATCCTCTAGAACTTGTATACCCTAAGTTTCATGAAGAACCCCACGACAATTTTTTCTCAAACAATGAAGAGTAGATTTTTTGAAAGCTGTTAATTCTTGCAGTGACCAGTATTTTTTCTTTCATACTAAAATTATTTTAAGTAGCAGCTGTTTCAGGTTTTTTAGAAATTTGACTTAAAGTTACCAAATTAAGGTAATATTTACTTTTTGCTACTAATGTACCAACTTGTTTATGTTGTCCTATATACATTGCATTTATACAGCTAGAGTTATAAAATTAAACTCACCATTATCCTGGTCTTTGGTTTATTGATTTCATAAGCAATCTCTTCTGATTCCTCAAGAGGTCTCTTGAGTGTCTCATCTGCATTATCCTTAGGAAGTGGTTGGGCCAGATCACTAAAAGAATTTTCCCCGAACAACTCAAAACTATTGCCGTTCAAGAGAATATCTTCAGTATCGTCAAACATCTCAATCTACAAACAAACAAAACATCTCATTAAGGGCTGTTACAATCAACATACACACGTAAACAAACTTATGATAGGCTTACATCATTAAGCAGTCTTTCAGTTGGAGTCTTCACAGGTGTTGTGATATCATCCACATCTTCTTCAAGTGCAGGAGGACTTAAACCCTAACAAATGAAATAGGCCATGCAAAGTCATACATTAAATACACATTCAGTATTACTTGGTTGTCACAATACCTTAGCAGGAATAAAGCTGGGCCCAACAGTATTCTTAAAGGGGGTTCGCTGACGAACAAACTTCATTTCAAATGGTTTTGATAATGACGATGGAGGCTGCAATTGTCAAGAATTAAAGACGAACCCCAAGTTAGGCAATCACTCGTGCAAAAATCAATAACAAAATCATCACAAAAACTTACATCGTATGGCAAGGGATCAGGATGTTCGGCACTGGGCCCTTTCCCACCAACGAAATGGCACGAACAAAGAAGAAGCCTTGCAGGCAGTTTTCTAGGTGTGCCCTGGATTTTGCACAACCGTAACCACCTGCGACACTTTAGGTGGTCGCATGGGAAAATGTGCAACTTGCAAGAATTGCGATGGTTATGCTTGCATACCACACAGCTTCTCCCCATTTTAACCTAAAAAAGTATAAAGTAAAAATATTTCTCACTTAAAACTGAAATTACTATTTACAAAAAAAAAAGCACGATAGAATACCAACTCACAATATAAGGGCAGGACAAGAAGAAAAACTAAAATCAGTCACCCTGAAACCAGCAAGAAATGCCTTAAAGACGGTTATTTCACGGCATATTTCTCGTATTTCAGATATAAGAAGGTTTAATATAACAATATTTACCGTATTTCTTCTCCTAAAATAGCGTCACACTTTAAAATCGCCTTAAAAAGGTGTAAAATACTGCTTGTGCGCCTAAACGGTGTCCTAGAACTCAAACACGGCCGTCAGAGCGCGCGGGCGCCGTTAGCAGACGAAATGGCGAACAGTTGAAGGTTTGTTTGGCTCCGCGGCGGCCATCTTGATGTTCTTCCTTGCGTTCCCCGTTACGGCTAAATAGCTCATTAAACAGGAATATGGCACAAGTCCAAGCATTATCACAAGGCATGAAATGGTTACATAAAAATATTCTCAAGAAGAAAAAAGCACATATTGCAACTCATGACACTCCACTTGACAGCCAAACAAGAAATAGTAAAACCTAAACACACAATAAAAAGGCATACTTATGTAACGTGGCTTAGAAATTGTAAACGAAGAGAAGCAGGATATCACCTAGCATGCCTACTGCATTATAGAGAATAGCAAAGGTTAAAACGGCTTTAGTTGATGTTGACTTACATTCGCTGTTGAAAAGTAGTTGAATAGAATTGAATGAGATGAGGAAACTTTCTGAAATGTAAACTTAATGCAAGGAATAGAGAAAATGAAGATGATACATGACATCCAAGCAATTAAAACAAAATCAATTCAGGTAAGTAATTAACTTTGACCTATGGAAAGCCTTCAAAACTGTATTGCTTTCTAATAATAGTTTTACTTCAGAGAGTTCCAGCATCTTTTCAAATCTAATAAAGCTGAAAATATAAAATACCATTTAAAATATTAATACAAATTATTAATGCTCTTTTAACATGATCACAGACAGGCATCTGGCATAACCAACAACCTTCTGCTTTCTTATCTTAAAATATTTGAAGATTCTAATAGAATTATAGTTTACGTACCAAGATTGGTCTTGAAAGTCTTATAAGATTCCTCGTGAATTGGAGGACAAGGGCTCTCTGCTACTGAATCTGTAAAATAAAAATAAGATGTATTTACTAGAACAACACACTGCCATATACATACAATACTTTCAAAAATAAAAACATAAAAACATAACTCCAAACAAAGATTTTTTTAATTCAGAAAATAACCTGGTAAAATAAAGTCAAAAAGTTGCACTATTGTTTCGAACATTCTTGAACTACAAGATCACGACAATATGTGTCTTGTGTCGGTCAATACTCATTATTAGTAGCTAAATATTTGTTGTCTTGG
>NW_026267305.1:130575-137602 GCF_000697945.3 Frankliniella occidentalis | reverse complement strand
TACATCTAAGTTCGTCTTCATTTGGAAACGATTTTTGGTTCAAAATCTGTCAGCTATTGTGAATTTCCAGGGGGTGTTCATGGAACCCGGCAGGTATTTCACGCCGACAAAGGGGCACCAGCTTGTCCATTTCCAGTTTTTACAGTAAAGTACTTATAGCTGGTAATTGAAAAATAAAGGAACTTCTTAAAAAAACCTGCATACCGACGCCTCTATTCCACCTTATCGCTTTTAGCTTTATGCCCTGCAAGTCAATCTATTTGGTGAAACGGAAACGTGCCCCACAGGGCCTTGACTGCACAGCATGTGGCCCGTATCGCGAGGATCCTTCACCACTGTCTAAATTACAGACAGGACTGTAAGCTCATTGCTTGCAGGTGCTTCAAAGACAGCAGGTGAGAAAGATCGGTTATGTTGTCGGTGGCGGACACAGTAAACATTGTACTGTGTAGTTCCTGGTTGATTCAGGAAAAGCACTTCACAGCGCGCTTTTCCCGCCCCATTTCTATATTACGTAGGGTATTGTGAGTTAAAAAATGAGTATTTGCGGGTTTTTGACGGCAAACTAGTTATAAATCAAATCTGAGGACGGCCCAACTTCATAACTACCTTCGAAACTTAAACTACTGTCAATAATCCGAAATAAGTGTGTGCTCTGCGCATACGCCAGGGAAACTCGCGAAGTTTTCCGAAAATAGAAGGGAAACTCAGTGGGTAATGTTTGTTATAATATACGGTATTTCAATGTACCGCTGCCCGGAACATAGAAGAACAAAACTGCATACAGAGCGGTGGCGGTGGCGGGCGGGGAAGCTCCCTCTACCCGCTGCTCCTCCTCCTATCAGTCCCCACTACTGCTCTCTGTGTGCGTGTGTGTTATTTTTAATTCCGGACAGCGAGCGTTCCATTGATGTACCCTCATACTCCAGTGATCAAAAAATTTCGCACTTGTCTGTCTATTTGTCTGTCTAATCACGATAACTCAAGAAAAGAGATGAGCGACCAGGCCAGTTCGAATTTGAAAGAACTCGAACAAATTTGGTCTAAAAACCTTCGAACGAACTCAAACAGCCTTATTTTCCTGATCCGATCACGAACAATTAATAAGATTTATTTTTTGCTTACAAGTTAAAATAACTATCCACGCTGGTTTACAATTGTTACATTCACGTTTAAAATTGTAGTTATATGCTAACTTGCTAGTGCCACCTTTATTACAACCGAATATGACAGGTCTTCATGAAACCCACTTCAAATTTGTTCGCCTGTGAACTTCTGTTCGAGTAGTACTCGGACATTTCGAATCCAAATGTTCGAGCGAACACGAACAGCTTGATGTTCGTTCGAGTTCGTTCGAATGCGAACATGTTCGCTCATCTGTACTCAAAAAACAGAGCTAAAAACCTGTAATTTTCGGGGTTATTTTATCTCGTTGAAAGCCAGAACTGAGAACTGTATTGATGAATGTCTTCAAGCGCGAAATTTGGCCGATAACGGCAACATTGTCAAGGCAACACAAGGAAAATATTTCGTGCATTGCAATTTGTACATTAAGCTAGGCCTGCAGCGCTGGCAACTGAGACGAGTAAGGAGATCAGGCCTTGCTGCGTTTAAAGGAGGATCAAATAACTTCGCGAACGGTTTACATAACATAGGCCCTCTATGTCTTCGGCCTAAATTTTCAAACGAACCCGTTTCTACCACACGCACCGCGTGCGGGGGGCCACTGCGTGATGTCGCTGCAATCACCTGTTGGAGTGCAATTGCACATTACCTCCGTACCGCCAACAATCAAAACTGTGCTCAAGGCCCCGCCCACTGCCGGGTGATAATAAAAAAAAACCGTTCAGTTTCGTTCCAAAGCATCTCATGTTCGTCTCCATTGTGCTGGAGTCACCACTTTGGTCTAGTATGACGTCTTTTTTGGAGCTCTACTAGCGGTTGACAAGAATATCAAACATTTTTATCAGTGGTATTAGGAGGATCGATCTAAAGTGGTCAAAACTAAACTCCGATGCTTTCCACACTTCCCTGTTCGTTTAAACAGCAGCCTATTTTGGAAATATGGCAACACAGCAGACTCAAATGTCCCGCCTAGTTTTAAAGTCCACATTCAAAGGTACTTTCACCGTGGGTCTTGTTTTTTAGCGGGTATCCACGCAGAGCTACAGGTCGTTTCACGGGTTTTGAGGCTCGGGCTTCGGAGTTCATCAGCCACCTCTCCACAGCCAAGACGGGTCCAGCTGGAGGGATGCACTGCATCACGAGAGTACGAAAGGAACTCCACTTTTTCCGAACGAGAATTGTAATAACGTAACGGTTATTCAATAGTTAAAGTTATCACATCCTCAAAAGCTCGGTCCAGCTCGCCGCTCGCCGTCCAGCGGCTCCCCTTCTCCCCCCATCCCCCATACCCATCATTATTTCCATTTACCTCACCACACTCTGAATCCAAGAGCACCGCCCTTGGTCGTGCACACTGCGTCATCTTGAGTATCTGCGCTTGTAAATTGTTCTAGTTCTGATGTCGTGTGTACTTGAAGCAAGAAATTATTCAAGAGTACAATTCCAAGAATTTTTGTGTACTTGAAACAAGAAACAATTTTTCTGGGTGCAGGAAAATCGTTAATTTGAACAAGAAAATTTTACTTTTTGCAGGCTCATTTTGTACCAAAAATGTCCAAGGTCATTTTAGCATTCGATCAAGTCAAGATTGGCCTTGCATTACTTGATAATGAAAAACAAAAAGCCAAAAACAAATTTTTAAATAAAATATTTCTTTTTACATCTTTCTTAGAGATAACTCGTCAAAGTAGTGCACTGTGGGCCAAAATTGTGTCCGTTTGGGCGCCAGAGGGGTTTTTACACAAAAATATTTTTATGTTTGCTTTCAGATATTGAATAGTGTCCAGAGGGTTAACTAATCAAACTGAAACCTCAGAGAACAAAATTTGTGACTTTCGGGGCCGAAGGTTATTTACAGACTGTGCCCTTTGCCCGACTTGGGTGTCAGCGCCGCAGGCCTAGGTAGATGTATGCCAGGCGCGTCGCAGCGTAACAGTGTTTCGTGAGATATCGCGAAGCCTATTACGCGAGACGTGGTCTGGCGTACATCCACCTTGTACAGCTTTTAAGCAAAAGAGCGGGCTAAAAACGCCCTCTTCGGATTTCAGTGTCGGGTGGAATGCTCGTCTTACAACTCGATCTGCCTCTAAATAGTACGAAAGGATCCCGCAAAGATTGCCCTACAATGAAAGACAGAAACAATCAACAGTCATTTCGTGCTAATATCGAGAGAGCTTGGGTTTGGTAAATGCAATTCGGTAGTTCAGTAATGCATAAAACATATTTTCACAACTTTTGAAGATATTTTACAGCATTGTGGTTGAACTGAAAAATGATGGGTCCTGATGGGTACCTCAAAAGTGGCCCAAAAATGCGTACATACTTTGTGAAAAAAATATTGCATTACTGAAGTAGTGAAGTACTCAATTTGCATTTGCAAACCTAGGTTATATCCATTATAGCAAATTTTGAAATGATGGGCAATACTGTGTTACATTTTAGGGCCATCAAAATTCGACTTGATCTTGAATCATTGTGCAGTGCGAACACATACGAACAGTGAAACTGTTTCGGCCAGTAGCTTCGCTATCCCTCAGCCAACGAAATCTCCTTTTTTTTTTTTGCAGTGCAACTACTTTACATTTAGTCATTGGCAACATTAAGAATTTTCGGATACAACAGCGACGATGAAGTTCCTTCTGCTATCTGGGTTCTTATATTGGTAAGTGGAACAATGTAAGCACTAAACAAACATGGTACTGCAAAGGTTCGCTGCAGCACGTGCAGAAGAACGACAAACAGGCCCTCCCTTCGGACAAGCAAAGTTAATTAGTTATCTGCAGGCAATTCCCGTGCGGCAAAGGGCTGCTATCAAATTCGAATGGTTTCCTGGGACTATTTGATATTTTTTTCTTATTTTTAGTTTTGTTTACCGATTTTGGCCAGAAGCCCCAAGAATTTGATGGGCCCTACACCAAATTTGGACTTTCTTTGCGTTTTTAGCCCGCACTACTTCTTTGAAAAAGATTCAAAACATGCTTGTGGAGCCGCTTAGGTAAAAATATACAGCAATGTTTCGTGTTTTTCCCAGTCTCTCAGGTTCACATAAATAAGGCGCGCAAAGACCTTGCCCACTTTTTTAAAATTGGCAGTAAGTTATGCCCGATGAAGCCGAAACGCGGACGGTAAGATAGGCAATCTAACACAAAAAGAAGGCGTCGGGCCGAGCCCGTCCGCCGCGTTTAAGGATTTTCTTGTATTAGCACCGCCTTTACTTTTCGACTGCTATCTGTTTCTTGCCGGGCTATTATCTTGCGGACAACGCTATTTAATCACAGCAAGAACTTGCGGCGAACACGAAAAGGAGAGGGAATGAAAGCCGGGCGCGAACGCGGATAAAAGTATAGTTCAGGACGTGCTCTTTGGCCCACCTTTTTGGTATGGTGTCCCTGGTCCAGGGACAGAAGAAGTGCTGTAAGTGTAAGTGGTCACCCCCCAGATTCAATTGCCACTGCTACTGCCAAAGGGTTACTAAAAGTAGGATATGCCTCCCGGGGACAACCTACTGACCTACATAGAAGCCAAAACCATTGAGGCTATTGTAAAGTAAAAATGCATTCTCCTAAGCGAAACCTTTGGGTTAACCTACCTAACAAGGATCAGGTACCAATATGGATCATTTCTGTTTGGCCGGTTCTGACTTCTGTTTGGGTCGACGGATTTACAAATTTAAAAGTTCCTTAAGTAGACAACTATATATGCTACGAAATTTATCTCTGACAATTTATCGTATGGTCGCTCTCCTGCCCGCTGGCGCTCGCCGAAAAACAGTCTGCACAACAGACCTCGTCAAAGCGCGCTAAAAGACAAGGTGACACACATGGCTCTACTTATTTCCTATTTGCATTTTGCAAGAAAACTAACCGGTGGAATTACTTGGTACTCGATGAGAAGACGTTTCAATATATGCCGTTTAAGAGTCTGATGATTTTGATCCTTTACTGTGAGTATTATAAAATTGCGGGTAGGGGTAAAATCATAGAATTTGAACCCTCCTCAAAGAACGTCTTTAGTTTGCGCCTCAAAATCAGTCATTAGAAATCGTTCATGCGTGATGCCACTTATTGATGCAAACAAGCATCACAAATTTCTTATAGGAAAATTTTTGCAAGTGTTAACATCTTCCATTGCGCCTTAGGTCCGGGTAGGCAAACTGGGGCACATATTGGGTCACTTTGTTGTAGGATATATGGGTCCGTAGACTAGGCATATTCACACACCTGCGCCAGACTAAATTCGTCACCGTCTGGTCTGGCGGACGCTGGCCTCGCTGGCTAGGCCATCTCATTTTTGGCTAGGAAGTCAACGATTTTGGAGGTACGCATCTCCAATGATAGATTAGACCTAGTAGACCCTGTGCGAAGTTTGGGCCTTGTGCGATATCGTTCACCCGACCCACATCGCGATTTTCTGAGCGGGCTCGAAATTGGCTTGCGGCACTGAACCGATTACCGCAAGCTTGTAATCGGTTCTTCAAGGGTGACCCCCCGGTAATAAGCTCAAACAATTAGAGTCATAACAGAAACGGCCAATTGACATTTTTATCTAGTGCAAAGTCAGTGAGTTTGTTTTTTTCCTATGAACCTTTTGGATTTCTTGAAACATTTTTTGTTTTTGCCGATGAGATTTTATACCAAGTAAATCTGACTTTCCTTTGTGTGTTCGAACATTTTCTTTTACAGTGTATGTTACGCCCTTGACCCAGTTATAAAAGTGGACCAAGGTAATCTGCTTGGAAAATTAGAGCCCGGAGCCGCAAGCTCCGCTTCTTTCTACGCGTTCCGCGGGATTCCTTTTGCTGAATCACCTACAGGCAATCTAAGATTTAAGGTACGTAAACGTTTATTTAGGACCCGTAAACGCCAGCCGACATCGCACGTCTTGCGTAATAGGATTTGCGTTCCCTCAGTAAACAGTAACCCGATAAAAGAATGGAACCAGAATGTTCGAACTACGCTACGAAAAAAGGGGTGGTCGTGGTGAGATTATCCTGGCTGATTGTGAATCGGTTGTAAGCATCGAACTGCTTGGTTGTGGCAACCGGCTGTAGTGTTACAACTCACTTCGTAAGGTCTGCTCGATCGCTACAATCAAACTTCGCCCTGCTTTCTGGCTAGGTTGTGCCCATACAGTTGGGGTTGTCCTGGCAACAACCCGGCTCCACGGAAAAAAAAAGAATTAGCTAAATTAGCTAATGCATTCGCTAATATGGCCTTAGATGAGAATATTAGCTCTCCTAGCTAATTCTTAGCCAGGAGAGCTAATAAATTAGCCATAACAGTTGTGTACAAAATAAAGCAACTAGCTGTGAAAGCTAATATTTTAGCTTTCTTAGCTGGGAATTAGCTAATATTCTCATCTAACCCGAGCCAAAATTATTGTTCACTTTAAGGTTGCTTTTAGTTTGCTATCGGTGCGCGGAGGGTCGCGCAAGGGACGCCAATGGGTCGTCAGGGTTCGTCACTGCCCGCGTGGAGGACTGACCTCGGTCCGTCATCGGGTCGCTCTGTTCGCTCTTGAGCGACGTGAGTACACATTCGGGTCGTCACATTCGCTCTGAGAGCGACTCGAGTACGCTTTTGGGTAGTCATGTGCGCTCTGATAGCGACTTGAGTACACATTTTGTTCGCCCAGTTGGCCCGGGTTGCCCGTGGCCATCGGGTTTTTTCCTTCCGTTGCACCTAACTAAATTCGTTGGCCTCATCTGGAACATTACTCGCTAGTGTGCATTACCGACAAATAGACTCGTAGGTGATATTTATCAGCGAGCAAATGTTCCACACACTAGAAGCTTATGAACATTTCTGTTCATAGCTTACTGAGTTGTGTACGTGCTCCGCTTACGCATTTTTGAGTATGAACAAAATTGTTCATACCGGCGTAATAAAAAATGCGCAAGCGG
>NW_026267305.1:120518-122205 GCF_000697945.3 Frankliniella occidentalis | reverse complement strand
GGTCGGGCCGCAGGCCCGACCATCGCCGCCGGCAGGCCAAGCAGGCCCGGCCCCTGCCGAACGGAGTTGCCGGCGCAGCGAAGCGAAGCTGGCAACTTCGTTTGGCGGAAGGGCGGGCCTGCTTGTTTTTGTTTGTTTTTTTTCGATGTTTTCGAACCTTGAGGGGGGCAAATACTATCTGACAACTCAAAGTATCTGAAATACCGTAGACACAGCAAAAAATTATCTCAGATAAAGATAAGATATAGGTCACAAAATTTATCTAGATACCAGTAAAAGATATTAAAAAAGTATCTAGATACTTTATCCACAAACTTACATACTAGATACTGCACAACACTGACGGTGGGGGGCCTGCGGCCCTAGAAATTTGCACCTTGGACATGACAAAAGACTGTAACTGGGCAACACCGTGACTACACCCCACCTTTCTGCTTTGCTTAAGAATTAAACTAGGTAGATGTACGCCGGACCACGTCTCGCGTAACAGGCTTCGCGATATCTCACGAAACACTGTTACGCTGCGACGCACCTGGCATACATCTACCTAGGCCTGCGGCGCTGACACCAGAGTCGGGCAAAAGGCACGGTCGTTAATAGGCCTTCGGCCCCAAAAGTCACAAATGTTGTGCCTCGGGGTTTTACTTTGACGAGTTACCCCACCGGACACATAATATATCTGAGAAAAAAAAATTCAATGTTTGGGGGTGATTTTTGGGTGAAAACGCCCTCTGGTGCCCAAACGGTTAGAGATACAGCCCAACGGACAAAATTTTGGCCCTCAGGATTCTACTGTAAAGAGTTGCTTCTTAGAAAAATGTAAAAAAAAATATTTTTAAAAAGAAATGTTTTGGGCTCTTTGTTTGTGATTTTTTTGACACGTCAATTTTTGAGCCAGAGGGCTCAAAATCAATACAGTTCTTCCTTTTAATGAAACAAAGTTACAATAAATATTTGAGCCTTCTACCTCAAACCGTTCTCGAGTTATCGTGCGAACAGACAGACCGACAGACAGACAAACAGACAGACGCGAAACTTTTTGATCATCACTGGAGTAATAGACTTCGCTATCGCTCAGCCAAAAAAAAGAAAAACCTTCAGCTCCTAAACGGTTACAGATACGGTAAATCGGAGGGTGCTACCTGACGCAGAATATCCTGTTTTTTTGTGTGTTTTTTTTTTTTTTTTTTTGGGGGGGGGGGTACTTCCTCTGACATTTAACGATTGGACGCCTCCTTTTACGTCTTCATGTGCAACGTGGTCATTTTCACCGTATTTTCGTCGAAGGAAACACTCAAGCGCGAGAACGGTGCAAGATAGAGGCAAACGGACAAAATTTCAGACCCAAGGATTCTACTTTCACGAGTTACCCCTTACGGAACCATAACAAAAAATGATTTTCTACTTTTTTGGACCAACCCCTATTTGTTTGTTACCCCCTTTCACCACCTTAGGGGTGGTTGCCAGGATTTGCACTAGGCGTTTCGTTGTCCAGGAGTGACCCCCTGAAATAGCTCATCTTCTTTCTGTTACACAGACGATGGACGGACAGACGGACACGAGAGCGGTTGCATCAGTCCGCTTTAATGCTCTTTTAAAAGCAGAAGGGCGGGCTAAAAAAACAGCAAATAAGATAGGGACCCGCCTTGGGGAAAAACAAGACAGCGCCACTCCATTTTTAGCCCCC